>NW_005842509.1:1158109-1162596 GCF_000455745.1 Alligator sinensis | reverse complement strand
CTTAAATGGGTCCCCCCGGAAACGAGGGCCCTTTTTTTGGTTCCTACCCCCGTTTTTTTGGTTCCTACCCCCGGTGTCGTGCTTAAATGGGACCCCCCAAAATGAGGCCCCGTATTTTTGGTTCCTACCCCCGGTGTCGTGCTTTAATGGGTTCCCCCGGGAATCCAGGGCCCGTTTTTTTGGTTCCTACCCCCGTTTTTCGTTTCCTACCCCCAGTGTCGCGGTTTAGTGGGTGCCCCGGGAAACAAGGGCCCGTTTTTTTGGTTCCTACCCCGTTTTTTTGGTTCCTACCCCCGTTTTTTGGCTCCTACCCCCCGGTGTCGCGCTTAAATGGGTCCCCCCGGAAACGAGGCCCGCTTTTTTTCGTTCGTACCCCTTTTTTTGTTTCCTACCCCCGGTGCCGCACTTAAATGGGTCCCCCCGGAAACGAGGCCCCTTTTTTTTGTCCCTACCCCTGGTGTCGCACTTAAATGGGTCCCCCCCAGAAACGAGGCTCTGTTTTTTTGATTCCTAGCCCCGTTTTTTTGGTTCCTACACTCGGTGCCGAGCTTTAATGGGTCCCCGAAGGGCCCGTTTTCTTGGTTCCTACCCCCGTTTTTTGGTTCCTACCCCCGGTGTCGCATTTAAATGGGTCCCCCCGGAAACGAGGACCCTTTTTTTGGTTCCTACCCCCGTTTTTTGGTTCCTACCCCCGGTGTCGCATTTAAATGGGTCCCCCCGGAAACGAGGACCCTTTTTTTGGTTCCTACCCCCGTTTTTTGGTTCTTACCCCTGGTGTCCCAATTAAATGGGTCCCCCGGAAACTACGCCCCGTTCTTTTGGTTCCGACCCTTCCCCCCGGAAACGAGGACCCTTTTTTTGGTTCCTACCCCCGTTTTTTGGTTCCTACCCCCGGTGTCGCATTTAAATGGGTCCCCCCGGAAACGAGGACCCTTTTTTTGGTTCCTACCCCCGTTTTTTGGTTCTTACCCCTGGTGTCCCAATTAAATGGGTCCCCCGGAAACTACGCCCCGTTCTTTTGGTTCCGACCCTCGTTTTTTTGGTTCCTACCCCCAGTGTCACGCTTAAATGGGTCCCCCCGGAAACGAGGGGACTTTTTTTGATTCCTACCCCCGGTTTTTGGTTCCTACCCCCTTTCTCGCGCTTAAATGGGTCCCCCAGGAAACGAGGGCCCGTTTTTTGGTTCCTATCCCCGGTGTCCTGCTTAAATGGGTCCCCCTGGAAACATAGCCCCGGTTTTTTGGTTCCTAACCCCGTTTTTTGGTTCCTACCCCTGGTGTCCCACTTAAATGAGTCTCCCGGAAACTTGGCCCCGTTTTTTTGGTTCCTACCCCTGTCTTTTGCTTCCTACCCCCGGTGTCGCGCTTAAATGGGTCCCCTAGGAGATGAGGCCCTGTGTTTTTGGTTCCTACCCCCGTTTTTAGGTTCCTACCCCCGGTGTCGCACTTAAATGGCTCCCCCAGAAACGAGGCCGCGTTTTTCTGGTTCCTACCCCCGTTTTTTGGTTCCTACCCCCCTTGTCGCGTTTTTCTGTTTCCTCCCCCCGTTTTTTGGTTCCTACCCCCCTTGTCGCGTTTAAATGGGTCCCCCAGGAAACGAGGCCGCGTTTTTTTTGGTTCCTACCCCCGTTTTTTGGTTCCTACCTCCAGTATCGCCCTTTAAAGGGTCCCCCCGGAAACGAAGCTGGTTTTTTGGTTCCTATCCCTGTTTTTTGGTTCCTACCCCCGGTGTCGCGCTTAAAGGGATCCCCCCTGAAACGGGGCCCCGGTTTTTTGGTTCCTACCCCCGTTTTTAGGTTCCTTGGTTCCTACCCCCAGAGTCGCGCTTAAATGTGTCTCCCCGGAAACAGGTCCCCGTTTTTTTGGTTCCTACCCCCATTTATTGAATCCTACCCCCCCGTGTTGTGCTTAAATGTGTCCCCCCGGAAATGTGGCTCCATTTTTTTGGTTCTTACCCCCGAAGTTGCGCTTAAATGTGTCCCCCTGGAAACGGAGCCCCGGTTCTTTGGTTCCTACGCCCGTTTTTTGGTCCCTAGCCCCGGAGTTGCGCTTAAATGTGTCCCCCCTCGAAACAGGGCCCCGGTTTTTTGTTTCCTACCCCCGCTGTTGCACTTAAATGTGTCCCCATGGAAACGGGGCACCGTTTTTTTGGTTCCTACTCCCGCTTTTTGGTTCCTACCTCCGGTGTCGTGCTTCAATGGCTCCGCCCGGAAACGGGGCCCTGGTTTTTTGGTTCCTATCCCAGTTTTTTGGTTCCTACCCATGGTCTCGCGCTTAAATGGGTCCCCCTGGAAACGTGGCTCTGTTTTTTTGGTTCCTACCCCAGTTTTTTGGTTCCTACCCCGTTTTTTGGTTCCTACCCCCGGTGTCGCGCTTAAATGGGTCCCCCCGGTAATGGGGCCCCGGTTTTTTTGTTCCTTCCCCCATTTTTTGGTTCCTACCCCTGGTCTCGCGCTTAAATGGGCCCCCCGGAAATGGGGACCCGGTTTTTTGGTTCCTACCCCCGTATTTTGTTTCCTATCCCCGGTGTGGCGCTTAAATGGGTCCGCCTGGAAATGGGGCCCTGGTTTTTTGGTTCCTACCCCGGTTTTTTGGTTGCTACCCCTGGTGACGTGCTTAAATGGGTCCCCCCAGAAACGGGGCGCCGGTTTTTTGGTTCCTACCCCTGTTTTTTGGTTCCTATCTACGGTGTCGCGCTTAAATGGGTCCACCCGGAAATGAGGCACCGGTTTTTTGGTTCCTATCCCAGTTTTTTGGTTCCTACCCACAGTGTCACGCTTAAATGGGTCCCCCCGGAAATGGGGCCCTGTTTTTTTGGTTCCTACCCCCGTTTTTGTGGTTCCTAGCCCCGGTGTCACGCTTAAATGTTTCCCTCCGGAAACGAGGCCCTGGTTTTTTGGTTCCTACCGCCGGTGTCGCGCTTAAATGCATCCCCCCGGAAACGGGCCCCCGGTTTTTGGTTTCTACCCCCGGTATCGCGCTTGAGTGGGTGTCCCCGGAAAGGGGTCACTGGTTTTTTGGTTCCTACCCCATGTTGTGCTTAAATGGGTTCCCCGTTTTTTGGTTCCGACCCCTGGGGTTGCACTTAAATGGGTTCCCCTGAAAATGGGGCCCCACTTTTTGGTTTCCTACCCCTGTTTTTAGATAACCTAGATCCCTGGTCATGACTAAACCCTGATTTAGGTGATTTAATTTAAATCAAATCACTCTATTAACATCTTAGTATACAGACCTATTAACACTATAGGTTTTCCCATTTCTCCCTCTTCCGTTTGTTTAAAAAAAAAACATAACACAGGAAACTGGTATGCAAAATACACTTCAAACTTATCTGAACATTAAAAACTTTAAAATTCTATACAAGAAAAGCCAAAACATACAGTATCAAGGAAGCTGCAATAAAAGGTCTAGGTATTTCCATGTTTTTATTAGTATAAGCAGATTACAAATTTGAGAATTGTTTAAGAAATGAAGCTACAGAATCAGGTGGAACTAAATTTCTGATTTTTTTAGGTCCATAAAATTTATAATACATATTTTTGTCAAGGTCTCGCTGACCTAAAAAGAAGCCCCACTATATTTATTCACATACTTTGTAATTTATCAAAAAAACCATTTAAGATTATACTTAAAATATGTAACAAACTAAATATTCCGTTATCTACTCTATTTGACCCAGAAATTATATTTACTTCAATTTTGTTGATTTGTACATAATATTGTTTTTTAAAAGTACTTGAGTCTCATGCTATTTTTAATAGTTCTCAGTTATGAATAGATTGTTCCCATGACTAAATTGAAATCTGTTATTTAAAGTATCTATAGCTACAGATCTCATACTAAGCATAAGATTTTCTACAGGGAATAGTGCTTTAAGGTCCTATTGTCCTGCCATTTTCATCCAGAGCTAATTAATTAAGAGCTATTTCCTGACAGTTCCAAATCAATTCCTATAGCTTGCTATAATTTACTAAACACCATCTCAATGCAAGTCTTACTTAAAACTTCTGCAAAGGCCACAAGTCAGCAGCCAAGTTTATACTGCAACTAAAGATAACTAGAGACGCACAAAGATTTTTATCCAGAAGTCACATTTTTCAATTTAAGTGCCCTATCCACAGCCTACATCCAACTTGCTAATAGAAATATGTTCTTTACATAATGCTAAGGGCACTGATACAACATTATAAAAAAAACAAAAGCATAAGTGCTGTAACAAGCTACTACAAGGATTTCACTACTTAAAATAAAAAGTGACAGTGAAAAAAATGCTGAGCGCCAAAAAGTCATATGGGAAACAAAAATGACCAAATGAATGGTAAAATATTCTACAGCCCTAAGGCAGCCTTCATTTGAAATCAGCAATGGGATTTCAGACACACGTCTGAAAAGAAATTCTTCCTTAGTGTACCAATATGCAACTGGTTAAGAACCATAGCGATCCTAGAAAAGAAAAAAAGAGAACAAAAATATAGTCATGTCATGTCT
>NW_005842509.1:1141309-1158099 GCF_000455745.1 Alligator sinensis | reverse complement strand
ATTAAACCTTCATTTATTACAAATAACTGATGTTTAATTTTGGAAGATGTTTAGAAAAACCAACCAATATTTCCAAAAAATGACAAACCCCTCTCTGCCCTTTAAAAGAAAAATTAACCTCATTGGAACATAATAGGTAATTGTTTGGGGGAAAAAAAAATCAAGTGTAAGTGTCTTAATTTAGATGCTTTAGGGTTCTTGGTTGTAGCCGTGTTGGTCTAAGGACATAGACTGACAAGGTTCTTTGGGTAGATGTGATATCTTTTGAGACCAACTAACCAGTTGGAAAAATTGTTCTTTGCAAGCTTTCAGGCACAAACATCCTTCTTCAGACATAGAGAGAATCTCCCTCTGCTTGAAGAAGGGTGTTTGGGGCCCCAAAGCTTGCAAAGAACAATTTTTCCAACTGGTTAGTTGGTCTCAAAAGATATCACATCTACCCAAAGAACCTTGTCAGTCTATGTCCTTAGACCAACACGGCTACAACCAAGAACCCTATGTCTGAAGAAGGATGTTTGTGCCTGAAAGCTTGCAAAGAACTTTTTTCCAACTAGTTAGTTAGTTTCAAAAGATATCACATTAACCCAAAGAACCTTGCCTGCTTAAATTTAGACAATTTTCAGTACCCATATTTCAAAATCTTAAGATTGTATGCCCAAGTGTTCTTTAGGAGATAGAAAAAAAAAGTGTATCATACCATTTCTATTTGTTTGTTACAGAATTAAAGCACAAGCATTACTCTAAAATTTATTTTAAAAAAGCGTAAGTGTGAGAGGGGAGGCAAAAGCCCCTCCAACATGTCCCAAGACCCCGCCTGACAAGCCCTGGTATTCACCACAGGGACGAAGACAAGCGGCAGCTGTGGAGAAACACCGACACAGGCTCAGCAGTTCTGAAGCTGCCTGAGCCTGAGAATTGGCAAGCCCCGGGGCGGGACTTTGGAGAAGTGCGGGCTGCTTGAAGAGCAGCTGGAGAGTCAGTCAGCTGGCTGGGGAGAGAGGAGCGGAACGCCAGCCAGGAAACCCTGGCCGCAGAGCCAGGCAGCATCAGCCCTGAGCACAGGGAGGGGAAGCTGAGCATCTGCTAAGGAATCCCAACAGAAGGAACAGAGAGTCCAAGCCCCGGGAGCAGAGGGTCGCTAGGGAGCCTCAGCGGGGAAAAGCAATTCCCCACCATGCACTAAAGCGGAGCCACAGCTGCGTCAGAGAGTTCAGGTACCGCGGTGGGGAGGGGCAATGAGGGACGGCTAAGTCCCTTGGGATGTGGTAAGGGTGGGGTAAAGGGAGGGTTGGAGCCCCACAAATAAAAGACTAGAGTCAAGACCCCTTTGGGGCCATGACAGGGAGATGCCTTCTCATCAACCAACATCAAAGACATGGCAGGCCTGAACCATCTAGGTGGCACCAGAGCCCGGTCTCACCCTGATGTCGCTAGGGAACAAGGCACCCACCAGAAAGGAGCCAAAGCCTTATAATACCTACCAACAACAGTAAGAAAAACCAACTTGTTTCAGAGAATGTACACTTAATAGCAGTAAGAAATAAAATATGGATCTTTACCTGTACACGGAAAAATTACTATTCTAGAAGAATTGGAAGGTCATAAAACTTACAGTTTTAAGATCTGAAAGCTCTCAAATACTAGCTCTACCATATAACGAGAAGCATTATTCCCAAAGGGATTCATTAATAGTCATCTTGGGAATAAATCCTCATGGCAAGACTAGTACCTACCCTACCACTTTTATATAACCAACTTCTCCGATTTCACAAACCTGTATAGATGTCATGACTCCATTAGCAAGAACAGAAAGTCTTCCTGCCACCAATTTTACTCCTTGTTTAAAATGAGTCATATCAGGAGCTGAAGGCAGAACATTTGTAATATTGTAACTTCCTAAACAGGGAATAAAAACACTGTAGTGATACTGTGCTCCCTAACATGCACCTTTTTTATACAGTACAGCATGTATTGTGCTATACTGAATGTCATACACATGAATATTTGAATAGCCTTATTCAGAAAATGCCTAAAAGTTAGAGTTATAAAATGTCAGGTCTAAAACTATTCTAATTACTCAGCATCATACTGCTTTATGTTTTCAGATGTTCACTTGTGGAGTCATACATACTTCTATTAAACTTATTTTGTAAAATTAACCAATTATTCATATTCATATTTCAAATTGATGAATTAGTCCAAAAACATAAGTTAACTCCTATGGGCTTCAACTGTATACAATATTACTTGTTTCCTGGCCAAACTGCTGTATAGCATTGTTATGTGCTTTAAACAATGATTCCACCTCAAAGTCAAATGCATTCAAGTGGTGGGTAAAATGAGACTTTTACTTGAAGTCTGGAAAGAATTCATAGATGAATCTACAGTAACATCCATTTCTGCACTACATTCTAGAATTCCAAAACAAAAAATGTGGAAAATGTCATCTTTACTTAGCCTCATCTTATAGTTAGTCTGGATAACTTCTCATGATTCAATTATTGATTTGATTTTTCTTCTTCTCATGATTGGATTATCACTCACTGTGTAAATACTAAATTATGAAAAGTATGCATCTGGAAAATCACACAAACAAAAACTTTCTCTAACACGTCAGCAGATTATCACACTGGGATTAAATCTCCTCTATGATTGATGAAACAAAATATTTAAATACCTTTATATCAGGGTATTCAGAAATAAACTGAAGTTATCCAGTATAATACTGTAGCGTATTGAGATGCAGCAGCAGATTTTCAAAAGCACATTTTCTTACCAGTTTAGTTATAGAACACAATAGGGACCTTGGGCTATAAAGGAGGGGGCCAGTTCAGTAGTACGAGAAGAATAATACTGGAGTAGACTAAGGATAAGTGATTTCTAAAGTTTTATCCTAGTTCCAACATGGAGTTTCTTCGCAGCTTTGGTTAAGTCACTTCACCCCTATGAGCAGAGATGTGGTCTTAAGTTCATAATGTGGATAATTCCTGTCTAAGAGCATTGGAACAACTGTTTTTAAATGCTATAAAGAATACTTAAAACTAACTCATTTGTTGATGCTCTTTCCATCAAAAGCATGAATCTCCAAATCTATATCTTATTCAGACATCTGTCCTTTACAAGACTTTTCTAGATGTTGTTGGTCCTACATGGCCCTCCAAGGTTAACTGCTGAGTGCTGCTTCTTCTGAAGTAATGAAATCAAGTTCAAATAATATTATCTGCCCTATAAGTTAAGGAAGAGTATGAAAATTTTTTATTGTGAATCTTTAGATTCTTATAATGAAATTTACCACGAGTCCTGAGTAGACTTTCGTAATAAATACTAAGCACAAAATAGAGCTTACATACTTCATCTGTGCAAAACTGAAATAGCTAGAATGCTGACAGTGCAACTGGAAACCAAGACTCTGAAACATGGGAATATGTCAAACAGAAAAGTACAATTTCTCTCTCTGCCTTCATTCTATACCTGTTGGCTGCTTCTTCTGATCTTCAAACAAGTCAGTTGAACTTATAGAGGAGCTTCCAGAAAGTCTCTCTAATCGAGCCCTAGCTTCATACTAGAAAGAATTGCAAAAGAAAGTATTAACCATAGTATACTGACATGCTTTTCAGCTTTGAAGCTCGTAATTCCAGGTATGGCTGGCAACAGCTGAAAGCCATCATCTAGTGGCTTAAAACAGTACACCAGAGCAATCATTCTCTCATAAAAATGCAACGCGATGCACTATTTTATTGACATTCTAGTCAGTACTATTATGGATTTCTAAATGGCTTTAGCAAAACAGTGGAATGGGTAGTTTATAGGGCTAGCTAACTGCGTGGATGCACTAAACATATTTGCATATTACAAATATGGGGAAATTACATTTAATATTTTTAAGTAGTATTGTTAGGATAGCACATTTAGCTTTAGCTACACCTGCTTGGGTGGTAAATTATACTATTATTTGAACTTTTCTTTTATATTCAGCCACATTTAACCACTGCTTAATTTTTTGTATAGCTTCATTATTATGTGAACTTTCTTTGTCATTTTGTATCTGCACTATCAGCTAATAGTCTCGAGCTTGCTTTCATAGGGAGCCTATATTCCAGTGTTATCAACATAGGTGTGTACAATGCAAGCCTTGTTACTAGCTCAAATTGATTGAATGTGACCACTAACCAGCTGAATCTAAAATGATTAGATATGTTAATGAAAGTTGATAATAAGGAACCACTGAACAGTGCTCAACCGCAGAGCCCTTGGAATTTCTGGAGTTAGTGGACAGACCAAATTAGGAGTCCAGGGCATGCCTAAGTTAAGACACCAGTAAAAGACCAAATTAAGCTGTGATGGGTTTCTTGGGAAAAAAGGAATATGCTGACGAGATAAAAATATGAACAGTATGATGATCACAGGGAAACCAATCAACAGTATCCAAAAACAAAGAGACATCAAAAGAGTAAAGTTAAAGAAAAAGCATAAAAAGGGGGGCAACAAGGAAGTTGGGTGTATGTCATCAAACAACAGCTTGATTGAAAAACAGTCCATTACCCACAGACAACCACCCTCTACTTTCAGGAACTGATTGGCCACCTTTTCTAAGAAGTGGAGTAACTTCAGGGATTGAGCGAGACCACTGAATTGTTTTTCTCCCTCTGTATAAACTATTAATACCTTTAGCATGTTAATAAACTTAGATTTTATTAAGTTGAATGATGTGAGGCATATTCTGTGTTCACTCCGGGTTGATTATGCTTTAGCGAGTCTTAGCACCATGGGTACATATCAGTATGAGAGAGATGTTTGTAAGATGTCTTAAAAATATTTGCTTGCAATCAAGCAGATCACATTCTCAATCCTACTAAAGGCTAACTTTCAGATCCAATTCAAAAGGGAAATATAGCAGTTGAAACTTAAGCACTACCATCAACTGAATATTCAGATATAAGTTTATGAACTTACAAAAGACAACCCCACTCCTTGACTTAACTATTTAGTACCCAGTATGTATAACTGCAACATCATTTTTTAAACACCATCACAGAATATTGAGCATATACAGTGTTTATAAGATGTAAAATTATTTGTACTTACATCTGCATGGTCTTGCTTTCCGAAATACATGTCTGATGAAATAGCTTTGACATTGCCAAACTTTTTTTGTGCCTCATCTGTGTCTAAAGGCGACTCATATTCAGGTTTACGACGAGATGCAGGCCTAAAAAATTTTTTTAAAGCTTTTGCTTAGGTTTTAAGTTCTATTTGGTACATTATATACATTGTAATTATATGGGAAGTAGTATTTTTATAAAAATACCTAAAGGACATACTCTCATTTAAAGATCAATATAAAAGCTAAATCAACCTGAATTAAAGTAAGAAAAGTTGTCTC
The DNA here is from genome assembly GCF_000455745.1 of Alligator sinensis. Taxonomy (NCBI): domain Eukaryota; kingdom Metazoa; phylum Chordata; order Crocodylia; family Alligatoridae; genus Alligator; species Alligator sinensis. The sequence continues at coordinate 1,152,716 of NW_005842509.1, read as the reverse complement.
AGTTTTTCTTGCAACTGACAAAGTCACAGAACCATAATATTATAGAGACAATTTTATAGGTAGGTGTGCATATATTACTGAACTACAACCTCACCAAAATATTTGGGCTTGAATTCAAAGACAAAGCCAGGCTAACTACAACATTTATACAGTAAACAGAAATTAGTTTAAGCTTTGCCCAAAATGAATATTTAAAAAGAAACTTTACAATGCATACTGAGAAACAAGTCTGTTTCTAGCCGACTTAATTTAGTGATAGTAGAGGAGTCCATAATTCTCTCTTTCACACCCTACTGCCAAATAAACACTGAAATCTCACCAGAATACCACATTAAAAGAATGTCAAAACAAATAAGAAAGTAAGCTAACAAAAATTATGGTTGTTTGTGTTTCTTTGATTCTCTGCATATACATTATGATAAAGTTTTCAATTATACAAATCACATGCTGTTATTTTCTAACGCCATCCAGTGAAAGAGGAGTATGAAATTAATGTTTAAATAACTTAAAGGGAGAAGTAAAAGCAAGCTGGGCACAGTACAAGTCATGACTACAAAGTTTAAAACATGTTTTTCATTGCCGATATATTCCCATTATAGGCTGTTTTAAAATAAATCTGTTGCTCGCAGATATTTTAAACCTTAATATACTCAATGAATGAATCATGGGTGCAAGGAAACACAGTCAGTGTATGATTTAAGGGATAAGGCAAAATGTCTTCAAAAGAAAACTAGACAAGATGTTAGAACAGAGGCAGGCAATTATTTCAGGAGGAGGGCTGCTTACTGAGTTTTGGCAAGCCATTGAGGGTTGCACGACAGGCAGCCAGGGGCAGATAAATATAAATTTTCTAATTTTTTTTGCCCACCCCTTTGTTAGAATAACTAAAAAAAATAATTAAAATACAATGCTCTTATAATCCAAATGCAATGCTCATCTTGTTTTATGTAATTGTTTTTGGCTTATGGTTTTGGAAAAAGTAAGCATTTCATCTTGCCTTGTTTAGTTCTAAATAAGCAGTGCTTAAATAATAAAGTTACATAAAATCTTGATACAAGTGTAAGAATAACCTCACTATTACTAGTAAAAGATGTGGTCAAATCCCACTAGTCTTAGTCACACAAGAAGTCCCTTTAAATCATCAGTACTCTCATAAGTTAGATGAGAGTATCTTGGGACCAAAATCAGAATAAGTAGTCTCTATATACCTGTCTGAATAGCCTGTAATTTTTGAAGTTAATATTATGTCAGCATCTCTATTACTCTCCTTCTTCCAAAAAGAATCTGAATTATCATCCCACTTAGAAAAAGTGCTGTTCCTCAGCTCTGCAGAATCATAACACCTGGATGAGAAAACAGAAGAGGAGTATTGAACAAAATGCCCCATTCCAGCTTTATTTAATTTACTCAAAGCCTTTCAGCTATCTAGTGATTACTAAAACCTGTAAATAAAAGAAAAGAACACAAACCCCTAGATTCAACTAAGCAAAGTTTCTATATCAAGGGTTCCCAATTAGTGCTTTGAAACCTAACCTAAATTTTATCAGTATTTCTCCTCATGGAAGAACTCCGCTATAAATATTCTGAAAAATTATTCCTGAAATGTAGGCATGTATGACTATCTGTTTTGATGAAAAGAAGAAGAGAGTTACACATTCTGTGGTAAATGGTCCACATGTAATCAGTGTGCATCCAACTGTATATGCACGTGTGCCTCAGGCATGATCCCAAAGAGTGTTGTTTTTGAACAGCAGTGGTCATGAGGGCCACCAACGGACACCAAGCCTCCTTGTAATCCAGCTAAAAGGGCATAAAGGGTGAGTTGGCCACACTTCTTCCTCAGTTCCCTTGCAGATCAAAGCCATGTTGTTAAGGATTTCAGAAACCAGGGACAGAGAGGACAGGTTGTGGGACCTACCATCTTAAAAACCATACACTTTCAAATACTGAACGTTTCTATCAAGGATGCATCCAGAGAAGTTCCCACAATAAATGATTCCCACTTCCTTGGAGAGTGGAAGCATGAAGTTTTAGCAGTATCAGTCACTGACTGAAGTACTATTATTGTGACCCTGGTGTCTGATTTGACTGGCACGTAAAATGCATGTTTAACAAGTCACACTGGAACATTAAACTGTGTTTAATGTGAACTATTTAAAAAGTTTCAGTTATAAAATGAATTCCCTCCAAACAAAAACAGCTGTAAAATTCTGCACAACTGGCTGCCTTCTAGATACAGTATAGCACTATTATATTCCCTTCAAAAAAAGGAACAAATATATTACCTTGAACTAGAGGAAGAGAAGTATGAATCATCCCCCTCATTGATGTATTTTTTCTTTGTTTTTGCAACTGTGGGTGTTTCTTGCTCTATCATTTGCATGTCTGAGACAACAGAATGAGAAATGCCACTGCACAAAAAAAAAAAAAGGAACTTGTAAAGCAGACACTAGCTACAAATCAAGCAAAGTACAATCTCTGATTTTCTGAAGGTCTCAGGTGACATTCAAAATGTACAAATAATTGAGGCTTATGAACAAATGGAACCTTTGACATATGTATTTTATAGAATTTTTACCTCTGCCAAGCAGATTTCAGAACTGGCCATCTCAATTGATTCTAAAGCATGCCAACATGGTCTTTCATGGAGCTGTTAAAATGTTTCAGCTGGGTTTCCTACAAACGGCTAACTACGGTCAAAATTTAGTGCAGAGGCACTATGCAACTGCAGTTCACTGGCTGTTTTAGTTAAACTGAAATGTGCTGCACATTAGGTAGAATTTAATATACCCCACAGATCAATAAATACACCATCATTGCTCCAACAATGGTGCATGCTATTAGAAAGCTTCTCTAACACACTTAATCGACCACACATTTCAATTTCCTTCCTGATCAGCAGGGATCCTGATTTTCTCCAATAAAAATAAATAAATAAATCACAAATTCTCTAAAGAAAAAATAAAATAATAAATCGCAAATTCTCTGATAAAGCCCCCAAAATCCATTATTAAAATTAAAAGCCCCATGCAGCTGTGGCGGGCCAGTAGGGGGAGCTCCTGCGTTGAGCCTCTCACCTCACTACGCCTGTCCACCTTCCAGACTCCACACAACTCCCCAGGGGCGCCTAAACCCTGGCAGACCCCCATTCAAGCCCCACCGCAGAGGCCGGGGGTAACGTGCTGCCACCACCCCGAGAGGGGACCTTCTAGGTCCTGTGTCCTCGGGGAAACACAGGCCTAATAGTCCTATGAGTACTCGACCCAATACAAGCACTTGGGGCTCCTCCCCAAGTCAGGGGCCAGAAAGGATAGTCTCCCTTAGTCCGCAGACCTAAGGGGCCTCCTAGGCATAATTAAACCCACCCTTCAATAAGTCTCCTACACCAGTCACAAAGGAGAACTTTATTGGTTACAAAGGGTAGGGTTAGAATAGGGTAAGAGGTAGAGCACTATCAAGGGATTATCAATGAGCAAAAGAGTCTGGCTGAGGTAGCCATTTGATACGCAAATGCATCACTGTGAGCTAACTCTCTAGAAAAACTTACCAGTATCATCCAGAAGATGGTAGAGATCTGGCTCAGGGATTTCCAGAGAGAGTGCGTTATAGTTGGATCAGACTCTCTCCCTGTGCCTGGTGTTTGGGCCATGCTGGTAAAATGGCTTCTCATCCCCTTCTCCTTGGACCAGGCCCTTATATAGCACCTTTCTGACCTCAGCAGCTCAGTCCAATAAAAGCCAGCAGTGTTGGCAACTAGCCAACCAATTTTAAAAGCCTCACTGGTTACCTGGGCTTTTCCCTCCCTCCACTCAGGTGACCAGAGGGACCACACCGTAGGCACCAAGCTTTTGTCATGTAGGCAGAGGGAGCAGGTTTCCCCCCTCCCTCAGGAATGTATCCAGCTCAGGTTACCTAAAGAGATAGGGTAAGGATGCATCTCTCTGCTGGGCCCATCCTTATCAAATTGTCACAGCGCAGGGACTTTGGGGAGAGACAAAAGGTGGCTTTCTGCCACAGCAGCCGCCCCCCTCCAGCCCGGCTGGTGCCCCTCACTTGCCCCTGAAGCCTCCCCCAGCCCAGCTGCCCAGCTGCCACAGCTATGGGGCCAGGGACCCAAGTCTGCAGTTTCCTGCCCCCAACAGCAGACAGCTGCAGCAGAAGCGGCATGAAGCCGACTCCCACATGCTGCTGCCTGCTTGGGTAGGGCTGGGGCCAGCTCCTGGCTCCCCTCGCAGCCCTGCCAGTGCCCCGAGTCATGATCCACAACCCCCCAGCCCTCCCAGAGGGGCCCCAGCCCCTGCAAGCCCCACTTACCTCACAGGCTCCAGGAGCGAAGTGAAGCTGAGCTGAGCCGAGCTGTGGCTGACTGAGCGCCTCAGGTACCACCCTTCCTCTTCCCCTTCCCACTCCCACTCTGGGGAGGCCTGGGGGTTTCCTGCCCTGTTTGTAAACAGTTCTTGCATGCTGGAGCTCAACCAGCCTGCAGAGCTCTTTGCAAAAGCAGGGAATCCATAGGTTTCTCTGATAAAAAGGGGAAACCCATGGTTTTCTCTGTTTTTCCGTGGGAAACGGAAAACCCGGATCCCTGCTGATCAGAGATAATGCTATACTAACATATGCATAAAATTATAAAGCCTTTTAAACAGAGAATTTATATGACTTGACATACCTTCTGTTGCTGCCAAATCCCATGCCAAGTCTTTCTATCTCAGATTTCTTTTTACCAGTCAGATTTAATTTTTCATCTTTCCTTTGAATTTCAAGATCCTTGTAGGTCAATCGTAAAGATGATACTCTAAAATAAAACACGTAACAAATATATAACAAATGTAAATCATTAGCCCTTAATCCTGGTATAATTGGCAGAAAAGCAAAAAAATACATGTAACAACTAAAATACTGCATTAAAGCCAAGCTAAAAGATACAAGAATTGGCCTTGACATTTTGTCAGTTATTTTACATACTTAAACTTTTTCTGAGAATTTGTGATTTATTTATTTATTTATTATCGGAGAAAATCAGGATCCCTGCTGATCAGGAAGGAAATTGAAATGTGTGGTCGATTAAGTGTGTTAGAGAAGCTTTCTAATAGCATGCACCATTGTTGGAGCAATGATGGTGTATTTATTGATCTGTGGGGTATATTAAATTCTACCTAATGTGCAGCACATTTCAGTTTAACTAAAACAGCCAGTGAACTGCAGTTGCATAGTGCCTCTGCCTCTAAACCTATACTATGTCCCCACACTGCTGAAGCAAAGGCTAAAAGCTCTTGACTTTATCAGTTCAGCTGAAAGGCGAAAAATTTATTTCCAAGAATGTATCAATATAAAAGTGATCAGTCAGATGCAGCTGACTGGAAAATGCAGCTTTATACATAGCTGTATGTATTATGGTAAATTTTAAGATTGTGTTAAATTCTTTGCTGACTGTGATCAAGATTGTGAATTTGGATGCTTAAAACTTTGCATGCTAATATTCTTAGAAAAGTAGTAGTGCATTTGGGACAGGGCTAGAGAGGGAGGTATAAATAAAGCTGGGCCCTGCTGGCCATTCTATCCAGAACTGCAGGGCCCCTAAAATAATTTAGAAAATGTACTTATTTTCCCCTGGCTACCTGTCATGTAGCCCTCAATGGCTTGCCAAAACTCAGTAACCGGCCATCCGCCTGAAATAACTGCCCGCCCCTGAGAAAGACCCACTAGGAACAGTTTTCAGTCAGAAAGATTTTGGTTGGAAGTGAGATTCAAAGCAAAGCAGATTTTTTTTAGACATTCTAATGTACATGATCACATTACAGACTTCTTATTAATGAAAATTAAGTGAATTAAAACCATCTTAATCCTTCAAGTTTCAAAAACCCCTCACTTTATTTTTGAACTAACAAGATGACTTAATATCTTCACATTAGTCTATTGGTCTTCTTTGCCATATAGTCATTTGCAGGTAAGTGTATTCCAACATGAATAGGAACTGGTATACAGTGTGGGGGTTGTTTGTTTGTTTTTTAAAGGACCATCTTGTTGGCATTTTTAACAGCTTTCTTCAAAGAGCTGATTCCCATACTGGATTTGTTCTCCATCTCTCATTTCTACATGAAAGCAGTCAAGCTACCTTGATTGTTTTTATTTTATTCATCTATTAATAACGTACCATATAGCAAGTGCTATTATAAAGTTACTAGCCAATTGCCCGTCAAAAATGATTGGGGGGGGCGGGGCCCGCTGGGGAAAGCAGCCTGCGTTCAGCCCCGCTCCCCACCCCCACCTTCGGGGCCAGGCCTGCTCCTCACCTCCCCGCCCGCCGCTTCAGAGCTGGGGCCAGATCACCCCCCTCCATGTCTGCTGGCCCCACTCACCCCATCCACTCCATCACCACCGCCTGCAGGGCCAGGAGAATGTGGCCAGCAGTGCTGGCCTTGCCCACCCATCCTCTCTGTTTTCACGGCCTGCAGGGAGCAGGGAGGACAGAGCCAGCCCCCCCTCCATCCATTCCGTCACCAACGCCTGCAGTCGTGGGCCCAAGGCCAGCGAAAAAAAATCCTTGCCTGGCCCCTTGCCCTGGGGGGGGGGGGGGAGGGGGCAGCACTGCTAACCTGTTAGCTCCATCACCTGCCAGGGTGGGTGAGGACAGAGACCCAGGACCAGGCAAACTCCCCCCAACCCTCTTCCTCCCCACTTTGGGGCCCCCCCCCCCCAATTCAGGCCTGACCCTGTTCCCTCACCCCCACCCCCAGCAGTTCAGGTTTGGGGCCGCTCCTCCTGCCCCCTCCTTGCCACAGCAGCCCCAACCCCATTTCACCCCCTCCTCCACAGAGCAGAGGGGGCGCTCCCCCTTTCCCCCATCCTCCCCACCGCTGTTGTGGGGCCAGCGTTGGGTGCGCCGCCTTCAACCACCCCACCGCCATGGCAGGGACCCGGTGCACCCCCCCATACCCTCCACTTTGGGGCCAGGCCGGGCCCGGTGTGCCCCCTCCACCCCCATTACCACCTCCAAGGAGCAACCATTCCATCTGCTCCATTGCCGTCACCTCCAGGGAGCAGGGCAGGGGTCCCCTGTGTCCCCACCATCATAGCAGTGCTTCGCCGCACTGTCACCTCCTGCCCAAACACTACATTCACATTTCAATTGGTTGTTTCTATCAGCCAATAGGGTGCGAATAAATTGTTATAGACAGAGAGACAGACAGACTACAGCTTTTATAATATTAGAATTACCTCTAGCTAAGAAAGTCATTAAAATCTGTTCCAAACCATGATATTTAGAAGGCTGCATGGGTGACCGGTGCCTCGAGTCAGCAATCGGGGGGGTGGGGGAGTTCCCCCAGCGGCCGATCCCACTCACCAAAAAACAGCCACGCCACTTCCAGAAGCGGCGTGCACCCCCTATGTGTCGCCACTGGAAGGCTGTATCAGCATAGAGAAAAATAATTCCAGACCAACTTACCATTAAAAAAATCTTACCATGGGAAGAAATTAAAATGTTATACGATAGTTAGATGTTGTGCATGCACATTGAGTATTTTGATATAACTGACACCAGTCAGATTCGCACAGAAGTCTTTTTTTCCAAGTGTCTACTTTAACTCCTCAATAAGCCATACTGCCTTGATTTTGCAGCTAAATTATCTATTGCAGCTGAACTAGGCAAAACAGCAAAATCTATTAAAAAGTATCAAAATGCAGAAATGTGCAGCATCTTGCTGCAAACATGAAGGCACATTGCAGATCTTGTGCACAGATGTTCTCAAAAAGTCACTGTATGTTCTAAATATATATTAAATAGAACACTACTAAATAATTACAACTAAATAATGTACTAAATACTGTGCTGTTTTAGGGCATAAGTATAAGCATGCATATAGTCTAAATTGGCAACATTTTTGTCTTTGCGTGATTTAGTAAACTCCTATACACACAGAGCAAATATTTCTTTAAAACAGAAAGAAATGGAAACGTTAAATTATATTTAAATCATAATGGCTTTGATACAAACCAGCAAAATTACCAAATTAAGATTTAAGACAAACTCTGGAGTATACATTTTCCTCAAAATTTCATGGAACTTGTACATTCAACTAGTGAGATATTTATTTTCCCATATCAAAGTAAGAATATGAATCTTAAATATCTGACTTCATTATTTTATCTAATGGGCACATTAGCTAGGACTAAGGTTTCAACCCTACTCTAAATTTCATGTGGGTATGGTCAATGTAGAACATTTTAGAACTGTATATAGAAACCCATGTGCCAGAAATATTAGTATGCAAAATACCAAATTTGAAAAACTTGGGAGAGGGATGTCTGCATTAGAATAGAAGTCTTTAAGCCACCATGTAGTCCTTTAAGTTTACAGTTCATTGAGTAGTAGCCTACAATGGAAAACATGAAATAAGGGTGCATAAACAAACAGCAGCCAATGGAAATTAGTATGATATTTATACAAATTGGATATGTATATACAGTAACAGAACTAAAATATATATTAAAAGTAAATGCAATTGAAGGGTGCTTTTCTTGGAAATTACAATCTTAAAGCCGTGCATGGTTTCATAGGCTAAGGAAAGAAAAAAAAAAAACTTTCACTACTTAAACATGCATTTGGACTCTTTCAGTTATAAATAAAACACACTTACTGTTACACCTCTTTGAAAGCATTAATGAAATCAAGAAAATAACAGTATGCATCTTCAAACGAGAGCATATGTTTTTGGGAAAGTCTATTAACACCTTATCAATTCCCCCTATTTCCAGCAGGCTCTGTTAAGTAACAATTGCAATGGATCACACCAAACTCAATTTGAAAAATGCTATTGACCTTTAGTTCTCAGAACACTAACCACCCAGGATTTTAAGAGCTGTGTTAAAGAGCATAACTTGTTCAAATATATTGCCAACATTAAAACTTTCAGATTCAAAGCTGGCTAAAACAAATAGCTTTGCGGATTTTTTTTTTTTTAAGAGGTCCACCTATTGCCAGGGACCCAACAGAAAGAGAGACTAAAAATCACTGAAAGCTTGTACACAGTATAAAATTAGGTTCTAAACTTAGATAATAACACTTTTTCCCCCTCAAAAGTTCATGCGAGTTGAAGACAACACTTCAATTCCAGCTATTTCATGAAGTCCTAGTGAATGAAGTGCATTTTCTAATTAAAAAAAAAATTAAAACCAACATTTACCTTGCAGCAGATCACTTATAAAAAATAGTTACTTTTCTAAATGTTATATGTGCTGCCACCTAGAGGTTAAACATCAGTATTTTTTTTAAAGAGAGAAGTGACCTGCCTATAATCAAAGAGAAGCTTACACAGACCCAATGTTGCAGTGTTCATACATACCCAAAATCTTTTTTTTTTTTTTTTTTTTTTTTTTAAACAGAGTAGGGTGCCCTCTCGAATGAGGTCATTTGTATACATTTTCATGGTGACAAACACTTGGGCATATGGCCTCACCCTATCCTCTCAATTACCTAGGCTCTATGGAAGTGAAGATATAGCAGTTTGGTGGATCTGTGCAGGTAATCATCTAAAAAAATTCTATTCACATTTAGGTAACTTGTTTTCCTTCCTTCTCTATTTCCAAAGCCACAGCTTTCTGCTACATAATAATAATTGTATATCTGAAGGAGACTTAAAACTCCGAAGTTAGGGGAATTTATGCCTTCCAGATATCTCCTTGGAAGAATAATACAGCCAAATGTAGCATGCTGAGCAAGTTCCCTACTTGTGTTGAGGACAACTGTTTCACAAAATTGAGGATACAACTAGGGGATCATCTTTTCCTGACCAATAGGGAAGAACTGGTTAAGCATGTGTAACTTGGAAGGAAACAACAGGGATATGATAGAATTCATAATTCTGAAATGAGGAAAGCATGAGGAAAGCAGAATAAAGAAACTGGATTACAACAGGACAGATTTCAATTAACTGAGGGAAATAAATAATAGGCAAGATGCCATGGAAGGATGGACTGAAGGATAAAGGAGCCATGGAGAGCTGGCAGTTTCTAAAGTGGAAGCTCTATAAGAAGCTACTCTGGCAAGATGGAAGCACAAGAATGGCAAGAGACCTATGTGGCTGTACAAAATGCATTTAGGATGCCTCAAAATAAAATACAAACATACATGTGTGCAGGCAAGTCACTAAGGAAGCATACCAAAAACAGCAAGAACTTGCATGGTAACGTCATTGAGGCAAAGATAAAAAGTGAGCTCTACCCATTAAGTGAAGTTATGGACAACAATAAAAGATGCCATAAATACACTTGTCAGAAAAGAAAGACCAAGGAAGCTGCTAAATAGCCAGGGTGACCTCTTAACAAAAGATGCAAGGAAAGTGGAGTTGCTCAACAGGCATTTTGAGAACTTCTGATCAGTTTGAATGAATTCAAGTCACCAGGCCCTGATGAACTTCACTCCAGGGTACTGAATGAACTGGCAGAAGAGATCTCAGCGTCCATGGCAATTATATACACCAAACTATGGGAAACAGGCAAGTTACCAAGAGATTAGAAAAGGACTAAAAAATGGCAAAAAGGAGGCCCCAAGGAATTAAACTTCTTAGCCTGACTTCAGTGCCTAAAAAGTTATCAGAGCAAATTATAAGCATGTCTACTTGTAAGACTCTTGAGGAAGAAAGGCAAGCAGCCAGCACAAACTTGCTAAGAACAAGTCAGGCCAAATGATCTTCGATAAAGTAACTAGCTGGGTGAACGGAGAGAATGGAATATATATGGACATAATGTATCTGGACTTCAATAAGGCTTCTGAAAGTTCTCCATGGCCTTCTCATGAACAAACTGGAAAGACATGAGCTAGACCAGGGGTGGGTGTATTTTGGGCAGAGGGCAGCTTACTGAGTTTTGGCAAACCATCATGGGCCGCATGACAAGCAGCCCAGTGCAGATAAGTATTAATTTTCAAAAATTTTTAAGGGCCCCACAGGCCGGATAGAATGGCCTGGCGGGCCGCATCCGGCCCCCGGGCCACATTTTGCCCACCCCTGAGCTAGACAAAACTATTACAAGGTGGCTTAATAGTCATGAGCTAAGGTCAAAGGATCCATGTTAGAATGGCAGGAAGTTTTGCATCCTCAGCAAGGGTGCAGCTGCTTTTGCTGGCGCCTCCACTCCCCGGCCAGCGCTCACAGCAGGGGCAATGGTGCTCCCGCTTGCCCCCCGCCTAAACAGGCAGCGCAGCCTGACAAGGTGTGCATCACCTAGTCCTCAGTCCTTTGATGTTCAATGGGTTTATTAATGATTTGGATGTTCAAATAAATAGCTTCCTGAGCAAATTTATGGGCGATATGAAATTGGGAAGGACTGCAAGGCCACTGGAGGATATAAGTACAACTCAGAAGGATCTTGATAAATTTTATCCCACAGTCGTCAAACAGCCACTGAC
>NW_005842509.1:1124564-1141299 GCF_000455745.1 Alligator sinensis | reverse complement strand
GGGGGTGACTGTGCCCTCCTCCAAAGTGGGGCGCTTGGACCTCTTCCTTGCATCTCTCAAATGTATTTTAACAAACTACTTCCTGTTCTTAACAATGGCATTGTCAATGACAAAGGCATTTGTCAATGACATTGACAATGCCCTCATCCTCCTTTTATTTACCACTTCTTGATATTTTCCCATGCATTCTGCCTTGTAGCTATGCAAGAGAATTGCTCGTTTAGTGGTTTTCAACCATTTTTGATTTGCAGTCCCCTAAAAAAAAAATTGAATGGAGGTATGGACCCCTTTGAATTGCGAATATTCACATACTTTTGATTGACCATAGTCATCTTTCACAGACCCCTTAGACAGTCTGCAGACGAGAAATTGAAAACCACTTTGCTACAGATACTTGTTTGGTTTAGAGAGGAACATTCCTGACCTCAGCAAGGGCAGGATGAACTCCTGAGGTCCCTTCCAATCTTACTTTTCTATGAGTCTATGCAAAAGATACCCACATTCTTCAAAATCCAGTGTCAAATCTTGAAAAGACATCTAGAGATTAAAGCTACCTAGTTAACAATAGTACTCCTATAAGTAGCTTTGCTATTATACACTATGAAGGAGATGTTTCTGGGACAAGTTACAAATGTTTGCCTCAAAACCAGTAAAACATGCCTTAAAGAAGGGGTGGGCAAAAATACTCATTTTCTAAATTTTTTAGGGGCCCTGCAGACTGGATAGAATAGCCTGGCAGGCTGCAGGGCCCCTAAAAAAGTTTAGAAAATGAGTATTTATCTGCTCCTGGCTCCTGTCAAAGATGACAGGAGCCAGGGCAATAGGACCTAGGGGAAGCCACAGACGATGAGCAACAGCAGGGCCCATCTAGCCCAGCCCCACTCCTGCCAGCTGGAAGCCTCTGCCTAGCAGGGGCTCCTGGCCTGGGACCGTGGGGATGTTCATGGCTGTGCCAGCGCAGGAAATTCAGGTAAGAAGGTGGGGAGGAGGAAGGCAAGGGAGGACGGCGGGGATTGCCCTGCGGTACAGGTGGGGACAAGCACGCAGCCCTGAACCTGCGTGACCCAGGCTCGCCCATCTGCACTGAGCAGTGGCGGGGGGAATGTGCTAAGCACAGGTGAAAATTGTGCCCCCACCCCACAACCTGTGTTCCCTGCTGCAGCCATCCAAGCTCACACGAGGCTGTCCTACCTCTCTGCTGTGGCACCACTGCCCCAGCGGTGGCAATGGAGAACAGGCACAGGCAGCCCTGCGTGGGCTCCAAGCAGCTGCCGCAAGGGGCAGAGGAGCAGCTGCTTTTGCCTTGCGCTGAGCACCATCCCCACTGCCACTGCTAGCCTGGGCCCCACATGGCCACTGCTGCCACTCTGGGCAGCACAGAGGCAGCAGTGAAGCAGCTGCACCACAGCCTAGCACGGCATGAGCTCCAGGCAGGCAGCAGCAGCAAACACTGGCTAGTGGCAGCTAGTAGGGGGGCCGCTTTCCTCTGCACTGAGCAGCAGTGGGTGCCTAGCTGCTGCTGCTCAGCCCCGGAGCCAGTGTAGAGCCCAAGCTATCAGCGGCAGTGGGGGTGGTGCTCAGTGCAGGGGAAAAAGTGGCCAGTCCCCCTCCCTGTGGCCAGTGCCCCGTGCTGCAGTCGCTTATAGCCTGCATGGAGCTGCCTGGGCCTGCTTTCCGTTGCCACCACTATGGCAGCAGTGACGTGGTGGAGAGGCAGGACTACCACGTCTGGGCTCTAGCCGGCTGCAGCAGGGAGCACCAGTGGAGGGGGGGTGGGGGGGGCTGCTTTTCCCCCCATGCTGAGGATCATCCCTGCCACCACTGCTCAGTGCAGATGGGCAAGTGCAGGGCATGCAGGGTTGGGGCTGTGCGCTTGTCCCCACCTGTACTGTGGGGCTGGGGCAGGGGCATTGGGAGTGAGCAGGCATGTGGGAGCCAGCAGCAGCCAGGAGGGAGTGCGGGGCCTGCGCCAGTGCCCCAGGGCCAGCACTGGCAGGGCTGAGCAGGGCGACAGGAGCACAAGGTCCCAGCCGGCAAGGGCTCTATGAAGCCAGGTCAGCTCCCTGCTCTCCCTGCTGGTGCCACAGACCCCTGCCAGCCCATACTCCTACCACCCCGGTCTGGGCCCCTCTGGTGCCAGCCCCAGGATATTGGTGCAAGCCCCATGCTCCCACGTGCCTCTCGCTTCCACTCCCCACCCCGCTCCACTTTCCTGCCCACCTGCCACTCAACACTACATGGCTCCCATACCCACATTCATGCCCACACATACATCCCCACAAACCCCTATATGCAATCACTGTTGCATAATACAGCACAAACGCACACAAATCAGGACAAAAAATATATTTAATTAAATTAAAATATATTATTATGGGTGTTTGATTTTTAGTATGCAATTTGTTTTCCCCCTCCTAAGATGGCAAACCCTCTTCCTCAAAGGAGTACTTCCAGGTGCAAAGGGGGAGACTTCCAGTGGCAAACGTCACAGGTTAGGGACAGGACTTCTGGTCCCAAGATGGTAACCAGGGGGCGGGGCACCTGTCAAGGGGCGGGGCTACCCATGCAGCCCTCAACAGCTTGCCAGAACATGGTAAACTGCCCTCCACCTGAAATAATTGCCCTCCCCTGGCTTAAAGCCATTGGGCACAGGTTTTGAAACAAAGTGTTAAACAGCTGTACCTCATAAGCAATGGACAATCACTGCAGGTAACAATCAACCTAGGGAACTGTGAAATGGGCTTTGAGGAGGATGTGCCTTTTACAATGGGAAAAAAAGGATTTAACTTTGCTACAGTATAAATGTATGCTAGCCAACTTTTAACTAAACTAATTTGGACTAGCACTGCCACAAAACTAAAAATGAAAGAAAAATATATAGCCAACAAATCACGAGGAAGCTACTGGAAAGAACTGAGTGACCCAAAGGAGCCAGATCTCCCCAAAAAACTTGGGTATGATTGTCCATTACTTTAAAAGCCATGCATGAGGCTCAACAGAAAAATAACCTTTTAGAGGGTTCTGAGAGAAGATGATGGGTATACCTGATATAGTCCAGCACAGATGAAGGTAGGCAATACTCAGACTATTCTTTGTTCTTATAAATCAAGTAGCAGCTTACATTTCATTCTATTCACTGTTAACTCAAACTATTTGTACCAAATAGTTCTTGGTATTCAAAATACTGATACCTAAAACATAACAATTATTTGGCTAACAAGATTGTATTACCTACATACAAATTCATACTTACAGTGGTTCTTCCTTCTCACTTCTCTTACTGATAGGCAGACCCTCCTGTTCTTTCAATTTATCTACAGCTTGCGCTTGCTTTTCAAACTCATTAAAACTCTGGCTGCTCATTTTCTGTGCTCCCAAACCAGCTTTTTTGGCACCAAGCTTTATTAAAAGGGAAGAGAGAAACAGAGAGGCCTTAAGGATAACCATACTACAGTAAAAGCTCTGTTATCCGGCATCCCCTGGGAATGGAGGATGCCAGTTAATCAAATATGCTGGTTAATCAAATATGCACTGTCCGGTACGCTCCCTGGCGTCAGTGTGCTAGGGGACAGGGAGGGGAGCCCCACGCAGGCTGCTTTGCCCCGGGCCATTGTCCACAAGGAAGAAGTGAAGAAGAAGAACTTGGCTCAAGGCAGCAAAACCAGAAGTGGGACTTCCGGTTTCACTTTGCCGCGTCCCTTGGAAGGAAGATGGGTATTGACAGATGCCGGTTAGTGGAGCCTTTCAGTTGGTAAAGTGCCAGATAATATGGCTTTCACTGCAATTGTCCTACATTTTAGTATCCTTGAGCATAGCAGCAGGCTCCGTACCCATCTCAGTAGAATCTGTGGTCAGTAACAAGTCTTCTGGAATGAAGCAACAATGATGTTCTGGGTATTCTTTTAAAATTTCTTCTGATGCTTAGTCTCCCTCTCAGTAACCTTTGACTTGGGAATCTGTTTATCTCAGCCAGGAGTCTGATGTACCCGTTACAGGTTGTGTCTACACGAGACATATTAATGCACATTAGCGGCGCGTGTCTACACAAGCACACCCTTCACTTGCATTAAAAATGGTGAAATCAGGCTTACTGTGCCTAAATGTGATAGCTGCAGGTAACAATTAGGTAACCTGCATTAACGCATGTATAGACACAGCACTAAAGTTAGTGCTGGGTCTGCCCAGCTACTAGTGGCACATGGCAAGGATGCAGGGACTTGGCACTAAAGTTAGTGCACTAACTTTAGTGCCAAGTCCCTACATGTGTAGACACCTGCCAAAAATTGCTTAATGTGCCTTAAATTTAGTTGCACTTTAATGCATGTGTAAACGTGCCCACAATGCATCAAAACTTGTCACATTCAGATAAATGATGTACTGGATGTCACAAAAAGCAAATAGGTGCAATTGGGCTGATTTGCTACTGCATTTTTCAGTTTCTCACCTGTTTAATTTCTTAGCATTCATTTTTTTATTAAAATGGATACAATCAATTTAAAATCCCCAAATAAAATACTGTATTTTTAAATACAAAAACACTATCCTGAGGGTACGTCCTAAACTCTGATCCTGCAATTCACTACATGCATGCACTCCTCCATGTACAGACCTATTCCTGTCATTAAGAGCACACCTGAATATAGTTATTTGTATGAACTGCCAGTTAAGAGGTTTCTAAAATTTAGTGCTGGAAGAAAGGAGCAGAGGTTCCAGTCCCTGCTCTCAGGCCTGCTTTTCTGCTTTATCCAAAGAGTTTTTAAGGTAAAGTACATAAAACATTCTTGGAAACAGAAACCAGAACCCCAGACACTTTGTAAGCTTAACCTCCAAAGCTATAGGCCCAAGCTCCCTCTTAAGCTCACTCTTTATGGGCCAATTTATCTTGAATTCTTTGCTGTGCAGCTTCAACAGGAGGGAGTGGAAGTGCTCCAAAGCAAAGTAAGTCTTTCTTCTGGATGACTGGCCTACATACTAAGTTTAGGAGCTCATAAGCAGCAGTTGTACAAGTCACCATAGTCAGGTGTGCCCTCAATGACAGGAGTCGGTCTGTACTATCACCTATGACCTGCTTGTTATGGCATTCTCTTGGGAGGTGGAAGATGTGGGTTTGAACACCGTCAGGAAGAGAATGCATATTGAGAGAAGGGTGTTGAAACAAGGTCTCCAACTTTTTGGGTGAAACCTGTAACTTCTAGGCTATTATATAGTGGGCACCACCATTCTTTTCTCTTCCTCTAGCCATATGTTAGAAAGACCTGAGCCCTGATCCATCTTTCAAAGAATGAAGGTAGGTGCTTGTTGTCAAAGAGAACTCAGGGCTCAGGATTACAAATGAGCACAGACAGTAGGATTGAACAAAATTATTTTGAATATATTTCAGTCATCATACTATTTATAAAAGAGTTTGATAGTCTGTCATAAGTCACATCTCACAATTGGTTTGAGAAAGACAATTATTACTGGTGCAAAACTACCATCCCACAACATACCAAATATATTTTACTTAGATAAATACAGTTCTAAATTGCCATCTAAATGCTTTCTAAATACTGTAACACACACCCAGAATATGCATTAATGATGCACTTACCCCTTTTTTAACTTGATTTGGCTTCTTTTTTATAACGGAGGTGCTCTCTGCAAAGATTAACACACATTACTATAGCATATACTTTTATTAATTTCAAGACTTGCAGAAGTATACTTCCATAATTTAAATCTCAAGTTAAACTGAGACAAACTGTATGTCACAATGTAATCTGCTGCCTTAAAATATTTCTGTTTCTACATGAAGAAATCTAGAACACTGAGGTACTACTATTTTTTAATGTCCGAGACATCTTGTAAAGACTAAAACAGAAAAACAATTTAAGGCTCTGTTTTCAAATCTGAATGCCTACAAGTAAGCTCCTAAATAAGAACACCACATTTGTGAAACACAGGATTCAAGGTTCCACCTAGTCCAATACCCTCTCTCTAACTCTCGCCATAATTACACAGTTTATATTTAATATACTTAAAATATGTCACCTAATATTTCAAAAGCAGTCTGAACCTACAAACAGCAGACATCAATTGAAGTGGCTTTTTTCAGCACCTGTGAATATCTAGCCGTTTTTCTTTGATTAACTAAACATAACTTTGAGATATATGTACTTAAGTTTTAAATTTGCAGTCATTAGTGTGCTGAAATAAACTGAGGCACAGAAAGGAATGGGAACTATAAAATCACTCTGTATAAATCCTATAACATTTTTCAAATTGTAGATATTTTAGAAAAACCTTAACAGAACCAAAATGAAGAATTTGTACCATTTCAATAATGACTTGTATATTAAGACAAAGATTGTCTTGCACAACAGTAACTTTCAAATGTTTCCTGTTATAACAATCTACAGCTTCAGTGAGTATTTGCCTCTATTGCAAAAGCAATTCAAGCTCTGAATGTTAGAAGCAGCCATATATAACAAAAAATTGTAAAAGAATTGTCTCGCAATGCACAAGAAAACAATAAAAGCACTAGCTGTACGTCTGTGGCACATGTTCACTTCAGGAAAGATGCATCATAAAGGAAACAACGCTTCCTTAACTAGTGACCACACAACTTCCAAATATGAAAAAATGTCATGTGTCAAATTTCAGCATAATTTAGTTCCTGTACAATAACTTTCACTTAACCTTTTGAGGACATTACACATTTCCTATATAATCTTTCTATGTTTTATTGTCTGCAGACATATCTACAGCTCCGAATTAAGTTTCTAGGATTTTTCATAAAAAATATTTTCACCTAGGATTTTTAAATGTAAAAATCTGCAAGAGCTTTTACACATCTCATAAATTAAGACATTCAGATGTACTTACTGGAGATGACCCATACTCTAGCCTAATCTCCATCTCAAACACAAACTCTAAAACATAGCTCAAATCATTCCCCACAGTGGGGAACAACCATCATTTTGTTGAGCATCCCCATTCGTTCATGGAATGGATCAAAGGGGTGCTGCTGCAAACCTGAGCAATCCACAAAAGGCTATTCCACCCATGCAGAATCTTGTGTTCCTGCACTTTCTCCTCTGCCTATGCAGCCTGGACAATGTAGGTGAAACAGTAGACTACTAAACTGCTACTTTCCTTATGTATTTGGCAAAGTAAAGAAACGTGTGTGTGGAGAGTCCTTTCTATGGGCAAGTCTAGAGGGTGTGATTTGAACTACGTTACAACTGCAATAAATGTTTTCAAGGAGAAACTGACAGGAATGATCTTTTGCATGATTACTCCTAATAATATTTCCATTATTACTGACATCATCTAGATCGGGGTTTCTCAATCTGTAGGCCACGAGAATATATGAAAGGGTAACGAACAAACTGTAAAATGGATCAACGAAACTTTAAAAATAGATTCTCCTTTAAACGTTAAAAACGTGGGAAACTAGGTTTTCCCTTGCAGGCTGGTAGAGTTCCAGCCTGCAAAGGGCTGCCATGGGCACCTCATAACCCACTCCCCCCCCCATCCCACACACTGTGGGGCTGAAGCCTGGTGGCAGGTCAGGAGTGAGGGGTACTAGCAGGGCCTGGGGACTGTTTTCTACTTAAAATATTTACTGGGTCAAGTCTAGCCATTGATATTTACAAGTGGGCAGTGCTGTAGCAACAAAGTTTGGCACCCAGGGCAAAGCCTGCAGCAGCAGCCCACACTTGCCCCATGCACAGATCTGGGGGCACATGCCCCACCATGCTTGTGTGGGAGTGCATGCAATGGTGGGAGCTGCCCTGCCCCCATCCCCATGCCCCGCCCAAACAAGCTGCTCATGGTTCTGTCCCGTACCCTGCCCTGGCTGGGCAGTGCCTGTTGGCACCTCTTTGCTTTGGCGCCCGGGGCAGTCACCCCGCTTCCCTCCCCCCGCTTGCTATAGCATTGCAAATGGGTCCCGGTACAAAAGTTGCAAATTCTTTGGGACAAGAATGTACCCTTCATGTCTGTGAAATTGTGCATCAAAGTGCTTTTTAGAAAAATGAAAAAGCTTTACTTTCGCCATCAGAATGCCATTTTCACTCACAAGGACCAGACACTTCTATGTGAACACCATCGGTATTGTAAACACATTTGAAACGTTAAAAACGTGGGAAACTAGGTTTTCCCTTGCAGGCTGGTAGAGTTCCAGCCTGCAAAGGGCTGCCATGGGCACCTCATAACCCACTCCCCCCCCCATCCCACACACTGTGGGGCTGAAGCCTGGTGGCAGGTCAGGAGTGAGGGGTACTAGCAGGGCCTGGGGACTGTTTTCTACTTAAAATATTTACTGGGTCAAGTCTAGCCATTGATATTTACAAGTGGGCAGTGCTGTAGCAACAAAGTTTGGCACCCAGGGCAAAGCCTGCAGCAGCAGCCCACACTTGCCCCATGCACAGATCTGGGGGCACATGCCCCACCATGCTTGTGTGGGAGTGCATGCAATGGTGGGAGCTGCCCTGCCCCCATCCCCATGCCCCGCCCAAACAAGCTGCTCATGGTTCTGTCCCGTACCCTGCCCTGGCTGGGCAGTGCCTGTTGGCACCTCTTTGCTTTGGCGCCCGGGGCAGTCACCCCGCTTCCCTCCCCCCGCTTGCTATAGCATTGCAAATGGGTCCCGGTACAAAAGTTGCAAATTCTTTGGGACAAGAATGTACCCTTCATGTCTGTGAAATTGTGCATCAAAGTGCTTTTTAGAAAAATGAAAAAGCTTTACTTTCGCCATCAGAATGCCATTTTCACTCACAAGGACCAGACACTTCTATGTGAACACCATCGGTATTATAAACACATTTGCTTGAATAGTCATAAATACTAAGATATACTTCTACCAGTGCTGGTCTTGATTTTTTGGAAAGCTAAATGTGTATTCAGCTCAAACAGTTACATTATCATTGTTTTATTATACACTAAAGGACACATTTCTACAACGTGACAACCTATGGACTCCCAACGTTGAAAATGTATGTTTATAGTCAAGTAAAAATATTTGATTTAGAGCTTTAAATGTTTTAATACTGAAAAGAGAAAAAGTTGTGTTAAAAACAGACAGAAACCTATTAGTGAAAAATGGTGTTTGCCTCAGTAAACAGAAGGCCATGAAGTACAGTGTAGTGCTCTATTCCATTTGTATACTTGTGTGTGGACCCTGAAGCAGCCCAACAGGAGGTCTAAAACATTAATGGTCACCTTTGTTAGGTGTGATGCCTGCAGCATTTAATTTCATCAAGTCAGCTAAAATAAAAGATACAAACAAACAGCACTGAGTAAAAATCGCTTCTGAAACAGTATACATTGTGTAACAAACAGTTGCAGTAGTATGCTGCATTCATTAATGTAATTTCAGCTAACTCATTAATATAAATTTATTGTAAGACTTGCACACTTTTTTACCACTCCACCATTTTCTTTAATGACATATACTGGAGCACAATATACGTGTCATCTACTTCTGTTTCAGGTTCATTACCTACTGCAGCTTTCGGTGACACACTGAGACAATCAACACTTGGGCCATGTTCTGCTGCACCTGAAAGTAAATAATGGGAACAACAAAAATACATTCACTGAGAAATTTTGAAGAGATTATGAATTAAAAAAAAAAAAAAAAATTCAAATAACTTCTTTTTTCCCTTCTCTCCCCTTGCCAACTTTTGATCACTGCGTAAAGCAACAACAATGTTTAAAGACAATGTTTTTTTTTTTAATTTATATTGTTATTGTAATAACATTATTAGCGACTAAGACAACGCTGGGAAAAAGGATGTTTTTAGAGGTACTTGCCACTTGAGGAAAAAAACAGACATCACATAAAGCCCAAATGTTAATCTAATCATAGGCTATGAATCATAAAATACTGAATTTTTTTAATGGCTGACATGTACTCTAATTATTAAAACGACTTTCAGGAGGAGAAAGATTCTTTCATTGTTAACACATACATTATGTATTCAATTAAGTCCCAACTTGACCAAATCTGATGGCTTAATCCATTTAGATTTATAATAAAAGTACCATTAGCAATACCTGCAGTTTTACTAATCATAACATAATCCCTCTGTGACCAGTTTCTCACCAATCTCCAAGCTTCCTAAATTCTTACCAGTAGAATATATTTTAAGAAGGCAAGCATTAGTTACTATTTGATACATACATTTAGAAACAAAAACATTGACCTCTGGACTACAAGCAAACAGCTTATTATTAAGATGAAAGATGGATCACACCTTCATTACTGTCTGTAGTGATTTCTGAAGAACTCTGCATTAGAGAAACTGGCTCTGGTTGTAAGGACACCCACTCCGAGTTATTTGTCTGAAACAAGATAAGAAACGTACTGATGAGCTCAGAAACTAAATTACATTTAAGTCTGAACAGAATCTCAAATGACTGACTAAGATGGTGGAGGATCTCAGTATTTCTCCAAATCTAGGTAGTATTTCTAGTAACATAGTCTGGAGTAACTGCTGGACTTGATCTCTTACATACACCGTCTGATAAAGTGAACTTGGGTTCACGAACACTTGTGCTCTTCCTTTTCCTCTCTAGTTAGTCAGTCTATAAAGGTACATATCTATCCTGCCTTCCAACTGACTTTAGACTGACATGGCTAACTACCTCTCTCTAAAATTTAAAGTGTTGCTGATTGAGCACCTGCACTTCCCATTTATTTCAATGGGCTTGGTAGATCCCTCACAAATAAAAATCAGGTTGTAATTTTTATATTTACAGTAGTACTGTAGTTATGGCATAGTAGTTGTTACATCTTTTTCATAAAGATTAATATGGTACAAAAAATCTGGACAGCTTTTTTACTGCTATATTCTGACCTCCTGTATGGAGCCTGGCATTTCTAATTTTCTAACATTTCATTGTGGATACATCTTTTCCAGCTACACCCTCTCTTTCAGAACAGGTAATTCCATTATCCTATCTACCAGTCCAGCTTGTAACCTCAATATTCTCTTTTCTCCTCCTTCCATGCTCTATTATTATTCTTTGCACCTATTCCATCCTATTCTGGAACCCTACTCTCCAAGCTTTCATCCATTCCCTCATCACTTTCTGTTTTGAGGACTGAAATATATACCTAACTTCCCTCCTTTCCAGGCCATGCAAGAATCTGATGCAAAAACGATGTCATTTTCCTCACTCAGACTATGTTACTCCATCATTTAAAACTTTTATTTGCTTTCACATAGCTGAAATGTTTGGTCTTCAGTCTCAAGAATCTGTGCAACTACTCCAGCCTACACCTCTACCTTTCTGGTTCCACTTCTTGCTCCCTTCTTTGGTTTGCCCAGGATCCACCTATCTTGAGTACCAGAGCTCCTGTTTCTGCTGCCTGGCTGAGGCCAGGGTGGCTCATGTGGCAGGGGAGACCAAGGGATATGGGGGGGGGGGGGGGGACGACTACACGGGTAGAAGGAACACATTCCTTCCACCCCTTTGGTGCTGGGCAGGGGGAGAACTACTGCAGCTCTGGCTCTGGTCCTGTAAAGGCCAGGGGTCAGAGCCAGAGCTGCCACTTGGCTGGAGCCAGGTACCAGAGTCAGAGCCAGAGATGCTGCAGAGTAAGCAGCAACAGGGAGGCAGGCACGCCTGCAGCTGCTTTTCCTGCTACTTGCCCCGCTGCCATTGCTTTCCCCACCACAGCAGCAGGGGGAGACAAATTTAAGATGACCCTCCAACAGTAAAATTCTATACATGGAAAATTATAACAAACATCATTTTCCTTGTATAGAATCTAATGGGGGGGGGGGGGGGAGGGTGTCATCTTAAATTCAAAGATGTCCGATTTAGATAAAAAAGGGTAGATAACACTTTGATATCTCGGTCTCTCTGTAAGTGCTATATTATAGCAATATTTGAATGGTATTTGCATATAGGTTGTAACTGTATTACAGAGATATCTTTTGTTGCAATGTCTCAGGAATATCTGTTTATAGTAATACAGGTGACAGCTTTAACATCATCCTTGCAAAAATCACTTCCCAATGCGGGCATCTGAATTCTTCTTCACCATGCTCTTAATACTCATAAAACTCTAAACTGTCTACAGCAAGCAGTTTCAGATAAAATTGCAAAAAGATACAGCAGAACAAAAGAAATAGAGCATATTAAGGATTCAGCTGTGAAAGCAAATTAGAATTGAGAGAGAATAAGAACAACAAGAAATATAGCACTGTAGCTCTTTTACAGATCTGGTAAGTTATCTGGGAATTATTTGTTCCACAGAAAAGTTTCTACTTACTAAGTTTTTTAAGACTTATTAAACCCTTTATTGTATGGTAAATTTAAATCACTTAAGTGTTTAATTTGAAAAATGTATTGAAACCAAAAGAATAACCTCTACGGATTACATTATAAACAGAAAGGTAGCTTTAACCGTAACTAGGCCTGAGCTACCATGAATCTTACAAAAGGTATTGTTTTAGGTTTCAGTCCCCCCTTAAAAATGCATGTTAAACACCACAGAATCTAAGCAAAGAAGTTATGTACAGTATTTTTTATACCTTAGGTGAAACATGTGATGCAAAAAAATCTTCTTCTATGTATTGGGGGGATAAAGGTGGAATTCCACAGCCATCTATCCACAACTAGAATTTAAACAAACAAACAAAAAAAAAGTGCTTCAGTTTTTACCTGACATTATAGGAATGTTCCAGCTATATATGGCACATTTAAAAAAAAAAATTACTTTTGGCAAGGATACTAGCTGATTTTTCATAAGAATGTCCCTCCCCACCCCAAGCATATTTGATCTTTAAACACAAACCTTTCAATTTCCCCGCTTTTGATGTCTGTAAAGAACAATTTCTCTCCAGACAACTGAAATTCCTGCTGTATAAAATGTCCTAGCACAACCTCTGTGGGCAACAGTAGAGCCAACATTTAACAGCCCTGAAGCTTGAGCACTGAATGTGATAAAACAAATAAGTTATTCCTCAATTGTCTCCCTAATAGATTCATTTTCACATAGTAAAAAAAACAGGGCTGTCAAGCAATAATTTGAATAAACTTTCCAAAGAATCTCAATTTGTCTCGGTCCTACTCCAACAGAATTTTTCATCTGCTCTGAAGAAGAGTTATAATAACAACTCTATAACATTATAATAATGAAGGACCTAGTTTTTCAAGGAACTGGCTCTAATACAGGCTACTCAAGGTAGCCTTCAGAAAATGACAAGATAGAACTTTAATCTTTGACCTGTGTCCCAAAACTACAAATAAAGGAAGACATGGCTAATGGTGAATTCTATTATCATATTTGTTCATATTCATTCACTGTGTTCACCTTTTTCCTGGAAATCTGCAATAAAAAAATTGGGCCATGCATCTTAGATGAAGAAACTGATTCTGAACAGTTTAATTAAAAGGGAAAAATCATGTTTTCTTCGCTCTATGTTCTCAAAACAAGGTATACATCTATCATTGATCAAAATGATCTAAAACACTTATTCTAAGCATTTAAAAAAACAGGCAGCAAGAGACACCGATTTAAATTATTAATTTTAATCTTGTTTTGTATTTATTCTTTTTAATTATGTTCCTAAAAAAAGGTTGATTCCTAATTACTAGTACTTCTCATTAACTAGAATGATGCGTGATAAGCATTCATCTTGACATTATATAGCCCAATATACATTTATTCAAAATCATAAGAAATTCATCACTTATTTACTAAATAAGTTACTTGTGCTGTGTGCATTCTTAATCTTGACACACTTAAAAATATTTTAGTTAAACAAAGCTAATTAACACACTGCATGCATTATAGAACGTTTAAAAACACATTTGCAAATTAAAAATGATTTGTTAATAAAAGAAATATTCGTTTTAGTTAGTGAATTTAGCTGAACTGGTTAAATAAAACTGAAAAAAAATACTCTTTCTGCACCTGTGGTAGAGGCTACTGCTGTCTAAAGTTGGTTTAGCACCTCAGTAAACACTGATTCATACCCTTTAGTCAATTCCATGGTTTATCTTTCTTTAAAACTGACAGCAAACATTATATTACAACTAGCCAATTGCCAGTCAAGAATGACCAGGAGGAGGGGCGAAGCAGGTGGGGATGGAGCCTCGTGTGTCATCCCCCCGCCATCCAGGCCCGCTCCCCCCTTCCCTCCTGCCACTTGGGGTCTGGGCCTGCTCCCCACTTCCCCGCTGCAGTAGCGGGGGGAAGGGAGGAACAGGCCCGAGGGTGGGGAGAAGCTGGCCCACTGCTGTGGTGGGGAGGGGGAAAATGGTAGGAGTGGGCTCGGGCTCAATGCGGGGAGGAGGCCCGCTCCTCCCCTCCACCTGCTGCTGCTGGGTTTGCCCAGGCCCATTGCTCCCCACCACACCGCCTCAGCGGGCCGGCTTCTCCCCTCCTTGGACCTGCGCCTCCCTTCCCCCACTGCCACCACATCAGCCAGGGCCCACTCTTCCCCCCCTGCCATCATGGCGCACACATTCCTCTCCACACCACTGCCGCATCAGCCCTGCAGGTGGCAACGACAAAAGGGGGAGGGGTGAGCCAAGGCCAGTTCCAGCAGCCTCGCCCCCCCCTCCCCCTCCCCATCATCGTCAACTGCAGGGAGCAGGACAGGGGAGGCGAGGCCAGCGCTAGCCTAACCTCTGTGTTCCATATGCTCTGTTGCCACTGCCTCCAGGAAGCCTCCCCTCCATCCCATGTGTCCCTGCCATCATGGAGATGCTCCACCGCACCACCACCTCCTGTCCCAACAATGTATTTGCACTCTGGTTGGTTGTTTTAGTCAGCCAATCAGAGTGCAAATAAAGTGTTATGGACAGACAGATAGACTAAGGATTTTATAATATTAAAAGATTATTTTTATGTATATTATTTTAATAGAGGAAACTAATTTTAGGGATTAATATATATTACCATAGTTTCAGATACTTTAAAAAATATATTAAATGCGAAATAATTTAAAGAAAAATCTGTTTTTTAAAATCTGATTTTATCCACACTATTTTACTAGTCTTGCACAACTTATTCAGGTTGATCTTATAAAGTACCAAAATAAAAACTCTTTACAGTTTTAACATATTGACACTTTCCATGCAAGATACATAGTTCTATCATATTACCACACAAATCATTTTGATCAACTGTAATTCCTTTCTGGCATCCGTAATTATTCTATACCTATGGCCTTAGTCTGTCTGTCCGTAACGCTTTATTTGCACTCTGACTGGCTGTCTTGGCAGCCAATCAGAGTGTGAATACAGCATTATGGACAGCATGTGGCGGAGTGCCGCCATGATGGCAGGGACAGAGGGGGGCCAGCACAGCTGGCCTGGCCCCCTTCCTCCTGCTCCGTGGAGGAGGCGGAGGCAGTGTGAGGGGGAGGGTGGGAACAGGGTTGGGGCTGCTGTCGCAAGGTGGAGACAGGGGGAGCAGCCCCGATCCCGAACTGCTGGGGGGAACATGGCTGAGCCCAAAGGAGCGGGGGGGGGGGGGGGGGGGAAGGAGAGCGGGGCTGCAGGGCTCTGTCCCCACCAGCCCCCCCGGGCCCCAAAGTGACGGAGGTGAGGGGAGCAAGCCTGGCCCCAGGCCTCTGTTCCCCCTGTAGAAAAACCCCCAGTTTTTCCTTTTCTTTTAAAATGCATTCTTTCCCCTTCCCCAACCATTTCTGACTTTTTCTTTCCCGCTCTATACTTATAGGTAAGTATAAGTGAGCTAAGACATAGGATAAGCTTCAGCATTTTATTTTGGTAGCAAGTTGGATTTGTTTTGTTTCTTCTCCTTCTTTATATTGTATAATTATCCGGTTTATATTGATTTTTACTGTTCTATATTACTGTTTTACTGGTACTGTATGATTTAGGCCTACATATGTAAGTTAGCATAAGTCATGTCAAGTTTCCATCTTGTAATGTCAAGCCGCCATCTTATCCCCATGCCCCGCTGTGTAATCTATGACTCACACCTACCCCTTCTACGTAACTTGGTTCCTGAATGAATGGGGATGAATGAGGGTGCTTGAGAGACAATGGCAGTAGGTCTAAAAATAGCTCCCTCTTAATGACCAAACCATCAATACCAATACCTGGGCCAATGACCCAGCCCTTGGAACGACCCTCAGCATTCAAGACACAAAAGATGAGGCAACCCACCATTGTGCCAAGCTGTACATTCTCAGTAAGAACACCTGGAGCCCTCTGGAACAGGACTGACCTTGCCTGGACAGGCCCTCCCCATCAAAGGTAGCCTGCCCCATAAAAAGGGGTAGTGAAGACTGACTCCTTGGGACTCCCTCTCCATCTGGACCAGCACCATGCCACATCACCTATCCACCCAGGGGCCCTGCCAGAGACCCCCCTCTGGACAACACCTACTGGACAAGGACCTCTGTCCAGTAGCTATGACCCCCCCACCCCCTCTTCAACCAAGGACTTGGATTCTGCTTCTCTTCCCTACCTGGACTCCAACCCTTCCACTGAGTCTCCTGCTGCCAGTGTGAGTGCGTACCAATAACTTCATGGGGCTGTGTAGTGTGTTGTCCATTTAATAAAACTGTTATTTGGACCCCCGAGTTTTACTTTAGTACGGTTCAGCCTTGCTCCAATCTCTGCTCCTTGCCCCTCTAACTGCTGTCTTATTTCTCCCTCTCCTGCTTCTGGCTCAGTGTCACCTCCAACACCTGTCCTGAGCTCCTCTCTGCCTCCAAACCTCCTGTTTCTTTGCCACTGTCTTATCCCCACTGCCTTT
>NW_005842509.1:1111739-1124345 GCF_000455745.1 Alligator sinensis | reverse complement strand
TGATGTGTGTGTTTGTGTGTGTGTGTGTGTGTGTGTGCGTGTATATATATCTCTCATTGTGTGTGTGTGTGTATATATATATATATATATATATATCATTGTGTGTATGATATATGAATTAGTGATCTGTGTATGTGTACTGAGTGTGCAGGCATGGACAATTGATTTTTGTCTAACTTTTGGGGTGTATAGTGTCTGTGCTTGAATTGGTGATAGGTACGCATGTGCCTAGGCTAGTTTGGATGTGTATGTGCCTGAGTTGGTAGTGTGTGTGCGTGTGTATCCAATTGATTTGTTTGTATAATGTGCAATTATGTCACACCCTCCTGTCTAACAGTGCAATATTGAGATCCTGAGAGTTGGCCTGACCCCACAGGGCAACACCCTCCCCCCCCAAGCAGTGGTGACAGAGCGGACAGGCCAGCACTACTGGCCCCACCCCCTGATCCTGCAGGTGATGGCAATGGAGCAGAAGGGAGGAGTGGGACCAGCAGACGGGGGCGGGGGAAAGCCCGGCCCTGGCCCCAGCACGGCGGGGGTGGGGGAAGAGAGGAAACGGACCTGGTCACAGGCCTCTGTTCCCAGCCACCCCCCTGCCCCCCCATCATTCTTGACAAGCAATTGGCTAGTTATTAAATAGCACTCATCTGCTTAAGTCAACACTATCCAACAATATTAGCTACTGACTTGCTTAGAATTCTAGTCTTCCATCTAATGGGAATATTTCCAACACTTTACACCTTCTATTTCAACCTATTTACCACTTCTGTATTGGCAGCTACAAACACAAGCAGTGTCTGCTTCTTTGCATTTTACTTACCAGTTAGAAATTTAAATCACTGTGAAACCAAGATTTTGTATAAGAATATAATGAACTAATACATGCATTACTTACATCAGTACCATACTTCCTTGTGGCTTGTGCTGCAAGAGATTTAATTTTTTCCCTGTAAAGCTGGGCACCTCGGCTATTGTACTTGGCATTGGTATCATTTGTTGAGCACCCATGTTGATGGAAAAAAGCAGACTGTAAACACACAAACACATATACATCCTGAGACAGAGATTAAATACAATACTACAAAAGGAAGGTTTCCTGAATTGTAGCTAAATGTTTCATACCAGAAATGTGCAATTATTTGGTACTGAGGACCACTTGGGAAGTTCTGATGAGCAGTCACCGCCTGCAGGTGGCTGCTCATTGCACTGGGCGGGTGAAGCAGGTGGAAGGCAGCCAGGAGCTGAAGCCCTGCACACTGAGGCAGGATCTGCCTGGCTGAAGCCTCCTCCCCCCACTCAAAGCAGTACAGCAGGGGTAGAGGATGAAGCTAGAGGCGAGGGGAACAGAACAGCAGCCAGCCAGCTGCAACCACACCAGTAACAGCCCCACCAGAAGTTGTGCGCACTAGTCGGGGCCTGGGCTGGAGCACATAGGCTGCAGTGTGGCACAGGAGGCAAGCGAGTAGGGCTCAGTACTAGAAGGGCAGCAACAGGCCAGATCCAGTCAGCTGGCAGGCTGGATCTGGCCCGCAGGCCGTATTTTGCTGGCCCCCATGTTATACCCTTTTAAAAATCCTATCTATTTCTCCCAGTCCTTAATGTGTGCTAACAGTTTTCTTCTGTTAAAAGCACCACATGGCAAGTGTGCAAGCCTCCAGACAACTCTTGTTTTGCAAGTCGCTATGGCAGCGATTCTCAAACACAGTGCCAGAAGATCTTTTTAAGGGTGCTGAAGATTTGATATAAAGGAATATTTTCTAGGGGTGCACCGATAGAGATTTTTTGGGCTGACAGCGATGGCCAATTTTTAATTAACCATATTGGCTGATACTGATCCAGTTACGATATGCAGCCCCACAGCACAAACAGTGGTGTCAGGCTGGTAAGTCTGTTGTGGGGGAAAGCAGACTGGGGCCCCCGCACAGTAAAGGAGGGAGTGGGGCAGACCGTGAGGCTCAGCAGGAGCCAGCCACACCAAGGACTGGAGCAATCCCCATGGTATTCCCCTGCCTCCATTTTCCCCTTCTCACCTCAATTTCCTGCACCGGCACAGCCATAAACAACCCCACGGTCCTGGCCAAAAGCCCCTGGTAGGTAGGGGCTTCTGGCTGGGGGGCATGGAGCCAGGCACACCCTACTTGAGAAGCCTGCCGTGGCTTCCCATGGGTCCTACTGCCCCTGACTCCTGTCATCTTTGACAGGAGCCAGGGGCAGATAAATATTCATTTTCTAAATTTTTTAGGGGCCCCGTGGGCTGGATAGAGTGGCCTGGCAGGCCGAATCTGGCCCGTGAGCCATATTTTGCCCACCCCGATCTAGATTTAGTTTCTATATCTATATAGAGATAGAGATAAACACCAGATGGTCCACTGGAATATTTGGTTAGTTTAGTTTACGTTTCATCTGCTCTACATATTTAGAAACTATCAAAACTCCATTAAGGCATGTCATGTCTTGTCTTTTGACTGCGTCACAATTTTAGTATAGAAACTAATAAATAACTTCCAGCATCTCTTTTGTCTTATTCTCTGGAACAGCCAATATTTATTAGGCCAAGCCATCAGAAGTTTCAAAGTAATTTGCTGTATCTTGCTAGATCTATCAAAGATACACATGTTCTGACTGTATGCCCAAAATCATAGGTGGGCAATTATTTTGGGCAGAGGGCCGCTTACTGAGTTTTGGCAAGCCATCATGGGCCTCATGACAGGCAGCCCAGGGCAGAAAAATATTAATTTTCTAAATTATTTTAAGGGCCCCACAGGTCAGATAGAATGGCCTGGCGGGCCACATCTGGCCCCCAGGCCTCATTTTGCCCACCCCTGCCCTAAGTGTTGTACCTAGCTCTAGAAATAGTAAAACACAAGAGTGGGGACATAAAAATTGTACTGAAGTAAAGAGGGGCTGGAAATTTACCACATCAGTTGCTGTGTGATAATGGTATATCTGTTCCTACCACATAGTAAGTGAAAGCAAAACTGAGACAGCTTAGCTCTTAGTTTAGGAGAACACAATTTCCATGGTTTATCTTTGACTTGCCAAGAGACCGCAAAATGAACATGAACAGTTACCAAGGAGCAGTTGATGCGCTAAGTCCTTGCCCCCTTCTAACATGTCGCAGTTTACCTGTCTACACCACCTCCTTTGCCATGACCCAATTCCAGAAAAGGTAGTCTGATCTCAACTTGCTTAGAATTTTAAGAAAGTAGCAAAGAAAGTAGTATTTTTAAGAAAGTAGTATTCATTGGCATGCACAAAAATACAAAAATTCCAGAGGTTTGGAAAGTTAGCTCCTTTATTCCTAAATTCTTTACAATACGTGAAATGAGTAGCTCTTAATAACAGATAACAATACAGCTAAATGAGCAGCTTTTAATAGTAACGTCTTTCTGTTTTCATGGTAGGCAAATACCTGAAAACAGAAAAACATTAAGATATACTTACAGCACTAGCATTTCCTCCAACTTGCATACATCTCAACTGAAACCAAGACCAATTGGAATCTAATTCTGTAGACCTAAGCAGAGGAAACATTTTTAGTATTAGTTTCCAAAACCATTTTAAACACCTCTTTTTAAAGCTATTTTAAGAAAAGTTAGCAGCTTGAAAGAAATACTACAGTTTAAGTCCTGCTCTCTCCCGGGGCATAAAATCCACGTTAATTAAGAAATTAATAGAGGAAAAGAACATCAGTATTTGAGAAAATATGCCCTTTAACTAGCAATCCACGTGTGTTTCCTTTAAAAGGTGTGGCTGTGAGGCACTTAATGGACAGAAAAGCTGAGTCTTGGATGCTGAAAAGGGGAGTTCCAGATTAAGTTGTTGGTCAACAGAGAGGATGCTATAATGACAAAAATCAAAGCTATATCACAGAGAATGAAAAACTGACTGGATGCCAGACTTTTTTTGATATACAAGCTAGGAATCATCCATTAAGAAGTATCCTAAAAAGTTTCTGCAGGACAAGAAAACTGTTTCCTGCAAGGCACTGTTTACAATGTTCAAAATGAAAAAAAGGCAGTTTCTTAACTTTTTTTTCTGGGAAATAAAGCATCCCAGCTATCACAACAGCAAAGAGCCATATTTCACAACTGCAGGTTTAAAGACTCCATGCATATCCTCTTGTTAAACTTTTCTGATGCATATACCCAATGAAACAGTAAACTACAGAAGAAAGCTGATATCAGTGAGCACTGATGTAACAATGCTGCAGAAACCTTGATCTGGAAGAACCATAAACATGAAACTTAGTTTAAGTATATGCCTATTCCGTACCTCTTCAAAGAAGTTGGATTAGGTTGCCAATAAACTGTGTGTGTAATGGAACAAATGTACATTATGATTTCTATGAAATCCTCACCACACATGTACTTCCCAAGCAGCTAGCAGCAACTTTTGAGCACACCAACATGAGATGGATATAAATTAGTAATTTAAAAAGAAAAAATGTTGTCTCCCATTATCAAACACCTGTTTAGAACACAAAACTTCAAGGCTCTGATCGAAGAGCAGACATAGCTCACCACTTCTAACCAAAGAAAAATTGTAACTATTTACCGAATGAAACTCAAGTGAACACCAAGCGATCGATGAGTCCCCGAGCAATCAATACAAAGAAAAACACCATACGTTATGCTTGCCCAGCTAGGATTTTTAGCTCCACAGTCAAAACACACCTAAAAGATAAGAAATGAATAACAGGAATTTAATATAACTCCTTCCAATTAAAGTCACATTTAGATTAATTCTTCTTAGCATCTACCTAGTGCATGCGATGTGAATCCTGAACACATGAGAGCTGCTCCACCCCACCCCCCACCCCAGGCGGACAGATCAGGGTTGGGCAACACCTTCTGCAGCTGGATCTGGCCCATCACCTAGATTTGGCCCACAGAGGCACCACTGAACTAGTTAATTTTGTATTAACCCCATTTTACAGATAGGGAAACAGAAGCTAAGGTATTTGTCCAAGCTCACATAACTAACCAGAAACAGAAAGTACCAGAATTCCTGAAGTCTTGGCTCCAAGACTGAACACAATCCACTAGAACACCATAGCATCTTTTTTATGACAAAGCAACCATTTCCATTCAAACTAACCCTGACTCACATCACCTGTTTAGTTTAAGCATCAAGATGTTTCAAGATGGAAAATTGTCATCACATCTGCCATGCATCTAACATAATGCTTGCTACATACAACTACAACATTATGGTATATTAATAACAAATGTTCTTTTTGTTAAAAATATTTCTGGAAGGGAAAACATACTTCCTTGCAATCAATTTTGGTTATCGGAACAAGGTCAACTCATTTCTATCAAAGTGATATAAATAATAATAAATCATGATTTGAACAAGCAACAGTCACTTTTTTCATTTATAATTTTCAGTTATTTTCCTCAAGGTAAGTTGGCAACCATTAAAAAACATTAATGAAGTATCAGCTCCACACACTATGTGGCACTGCTGTTTGCTAAGGAATATGCCTAATAAAAGTGTAATAAAAATAAATGTTTATTGCTTAAATAAATGTGCTTGGATAGCATGCGAGACACTGATGACTGATATTTATAATTTATGTTAAGCACTGTTTAGATAGAAATTGAAATTAAAATGCACAAAAAACAGCATTTTAAAAATTGTTTTATTAGTTAAGTAAAACTACTTTAAAATGCACTTTATAAGAAAAAAATATTTAAACATATTCTTCAATTAATACCTTTTAATAAACTAAGTCTGTTTGTTTTCTTAGTAGATTTAACTGGCTCTGGTTAGCACAGCATTCTATATTTTAGAACTAATGGATCTGTTTCTCCCACTTAATTTTTATTTATCCGTTAGAAAGGACGCACAAGTTTTTCAGCTTTTATAACTTCCTGCTGGTTTCTCAGGTTTGAATAAACTAATCACTGAGCTGAAACAGTTGTACAAACTGAGGCACCTGCATAAGAGGTTATTGTATAGGACTTCCAAACTGTAACCAGATACATGACCCATAAGTAACTACAGCCAGCTGTGTTTTGATTTTTGTTAAAAATAATAACAGTAAACATATACAGCTGACTTTTGAATAATTGACACTTAAATAGATTATTTGGATTTCAGGCTTTTTGCATTAAAAACATATGGGTGTATGTTTTTTAATGGGTTTATTTTTAATAAGTAAAATTAAAAAAAAAATGAATTTAACCAAGATATCTGATTTTTTTTTTCAATTATCAACGTCCTACAAGAGATGTGTACTTATGTTTTCAATGTTATTACTGTTTGAGAGAGATAAGTCACCTGCTGTTTAAAGAACTCATATCAGCATGGTCTCAAGAATGCATCTAGTACAGAAATTTAAATATTATTAAAAACAAAAAGTACTGCAACAACTTCTCCCTCTTTTTGGTAATAACAGATTCAAGCAATATGTACCCGATAATGGCAACTGGACCTATTTATTCCCAGTTACTGATAACAGTAACACCTGTATCCCAAATGCTCCACTTCTTTTTATGGGGATGGAAAGAGCTCCTAGCAACAAAATTACACGGATTTTTCTGAGTGTTTTGGGGACACAACCCATGTATTGCATGGGCCAGCTCACTATAGCTTTTGGTGTGGCTGTTTGGGAACAGGGCCAGACTATCTGATATTATACCTACAACATGGGAACTGTCTCCCAACACTGGAACAGTTAGAATGGGAAACCACCACATAGACAATTTACTGTCTACAGGGAGGATTCTTTCCTTCTTGCTTTCATGGAGTTTCTCAAGGTTACTCTGAAAAGTTTGTACACCTTTTTCATTCAACTTAAGAAAAAAAAACCAAAAAACCAGGGTGGATAAAAGTCAATGATTAAAAAAAAATCAAAACAATCAGATTTTTTATTTAAATCAGATTGTTCTGATTGAATCGTATTTTTTTTTGTTAAGATGCTTTAAAAAAAACACCCAACAAACCTATATAAAGATAGTTTTAAGATATGTTAAAGCTCAAAGATATCATCATTAAAGGTATACCGACACATCAGTGCCATACTGGATCAGCATCGATAAAAGGAAAATTAACGTTATCACTATTGACTTTTTTTCACCTGTGTAGCCGATAACATACCGATAAATATAATATACCTTCCGGCCAGGGTCCTTGGACACTGCATGCATGTGTGCAGCTGCACACATCCAGGAATGCAGCCAGGCAGTGTGGAGAGCAGTGCCCTGAAGATAAGTCTGTGGAGAGGAAGGGGCAAGGGGAGAAGATCGAGGCCCCCACAGTGAAGGAGGGACTGGGGCAGGGGCTGGAGCAGGGCAGTGAATGGGATCCTGGGCCTGGGGCTGGAAGTCTGTCCAGAGGCAGTGGCAGCAGTGAGCTGTGCCTCCCACTGCTGAATGGGCAAGGGAGCCAGCGCACGGCTCCCAATGCAAAGGCAGCAGGGCAAAGTGCCCCAAGCTCACAGCGGCCAGCCTGCCTCCACCTTTGCCCCACTCAGCCATGGTTAAAAGCGCCCTGGTGCTTAAAAACAGTGGTGGCAGCACTTGAATTAAAGCTTATTTGATAAGCTTTAGTTCAAGCACCCTCACCACCATTTTTAAGAGCCAGGACATTGATCCTCTGGACAAGCTGCCTGCGCCTCTCTCCCATTCTCCGCCCCAGCCCTGGGATCCCATTCACTGCCCTGCCCCAGCCCCTTCCCCACTCCATCCCTCACCGTGGGGGCCTTGATCTGCCCCCCCCCCGCCCCCCAACTCCTTCCCTCTACAGACTTACCTGCAGGGCGCTGCTCTCCATGCTGCCTGGCTGCATTCCTGGACACATTCATGCATGCAGCTACATTCCTGTAAGCTGGTTATTGGATCGGTATCACCCAATATGCCTGGTGAATAAATCGGCTATTGGCCAAGAAAATCTTTATTAATGCACCTCTAATCATCTTGGAATAGGGATTATAACTTCTAATTATATACTAGTTGAGACTATATATTCATGTAACCTTTTTAGAAAAGGTTTTATAAATAGGTCAAAACAGGCTATGGACTGTATTAGGGGCCCAATCTTATAGGGCTCCCAGACGCTCCTTTATATGGATTAGTAAAGAGTAAAAGAAACCCAATCTACCCAACGGGACTCATTGCTCAGTCCAGAAGATCTCATTAAGCATCTCTGTGATGCTTAGTTTCAGTTCTCAAACTGTGGATTTGTCTCTCTAGAGATAACATCCTTGTTAACAGCAGGATATGGAGATGAAAGATGACAGACCTGATTATCCACCCATCAGCCTCTCTGCAAGTTTGTGTAAACAGAGTCAAGCCCTTACTTCTCTCTAAAAGTGCAGTTTCAAGAAGTTAAATGAATAGAGAGGGTTGTTG
This sequence comes from Alligator sinensis, assembly GCF_000455745.1. NCBI lineage: Eukaryota > Metazoa > Chordata > Crocodylia > Alligatoridae > Alligator > Alligator sinensis. Next base: position 1,115,985 of record NW_005842509.1, on the reverse strand, counting down.
GGGGTGAAGTAGTTGGGGTAACGACAGTCCCCTTAGAATAGGGTGGATGCAGGCAAGTCCTTGTCCCTTCAAATTGCAGGCAAAAACTCTTTTACACCAAACAGGTCTTGTTTTTAACATGAGTTAGCACAACAGACTTGAAGCTCAGCACAGAATCCAACAATTAATACAGCGCACAAAAGAAAAATAACAGAACACCATTGGGTGGTTATACTTAGAACAATTCAGTGTTTTAAAAGGCCAGCATAATAGGTACCATAAAAGATTCCACACTGTTCTATCTATAAACATTTCTGAATTTCATCATCTTGAAATTAATTGCATCATCTAGGAAATTTGACTGCCATATCATAAAGAAATTCAGTGGTTTCACTGGCTCAGCATCAACCTCTAGAATAAACTACCACATTCTCTCTGAAAATTCACAGGATGAAATTACTTAATTTTTAGAATAGTGGCACATGCAGAAGGAATGCATACTACTTTGGGAAAGTAATGTAATGTAAAAACTGCAGTTTTTTTCTTAAGATACTATGTATTCCTGTGATGCGAAAGAAGTAGAACTAGCTGGTTCATTAATTTAAGTCACAAGTGTTTTGCAAAGCATTCTGAATTTCTAAATCACTTCTCACTGTATCATCCTGTCATCAATTGTGACAGGAAACAGAAATGTGGTTAAAAAATACTAATACTAAACATCACTTTCCACATGAAAAGAAGAGTAGGGTTTTGGACACACATTAATTTGCTGCACTCCCCCTGGTTAGAGTGCAACCAAGTTGGTTCAAAGGCATGTTCTCCTACCCCCAACCTCCTTAGGAACCTATAAGTCAGGGGTAGGCAACGTTTTTTGGCTGGAGTGCCAAAAAATCCGACATGCCAGAGCCCAGAGCAGCTTTTTGCAGGTGGCCCACGGAGCCTGGTCTGCTTGCAGCCTCCCCGCTGCCTGCTGGAAGCAGCCTGGGCTCTATGGCTGGCAGCAGCTGCTTAGAGCCCAGGCTGGCGGTGGTGTGCAGAGCAAAATGGCCTCGCGTGCCATGCTCAACACGTGTGCCAGGGGTTGCTGACCCCTGCTGTAAGTGCTGACATCAGCTGAAGGTGGGCTTTCTGCAGCCTTTCTGCCCAGTGGCAACAGTTAGGAAGTTTATATGAAAAGTAGCTTGAGCACTAGATAGTCGCACCTTTGTTTACTCCACACCAAATCTGGTGCGAAAACAAATCTTAAAACATAGTACTAAGAGATTTTGCTACATTAGAGAGAGAATTTAGCAGTAAGTAGTATAAGAGTGCACTAGTTTACCAGCTTGTATTTCCTCCCCACATCAGCAAAAAACAACACAAATTAAAGTACAGAGAGCAGAAGAGATAAAGATAAGAAAATGCCAAGAAAAAGAGACAGGATACAGAGCCAGGTATGACCAACTATAAAAACAAACAACAGAAACAAAATATTTTTGCAAACAGTTTACCTAAGACTGAATTCTTACAAACTTTAAGAAACACAGATACTAGGAAGTTACTTGAGACAATGCACTGTTGCCCTGTGCATCTGAAAATGTCTTTACTGAAGGGTTAGCTAAATCTAGTATGTGCAATGGAGTTACTCTTCTCAAGCTAGTCTAGCCCATGTTTCTCAACCCTAAGTAGCAAGTACTCCCTAACTTCTGAAAAATTTAATAAGTACCCCAACACTCCATTTTCCAGGGGATTTTATATTTACAGACTAATATGTGCCATACGTTGGAAGAAGGGCCATGTATATAAGGCTGTGACATGACAGATGTCTGATCTGGTTGCCACCTTTTACACCAGGGGTGCACAACTCAAGTATGTACCTGGGCTAGAAGTGATGTTGGCCAAAGCTAGGACGGCTGAACGCCAAATAATTACTGGGGAATTTAAAGCGCTGCATAATGCGTGGCACGCCAAATTTTTGCCATAGTTTTGAGAGGAGGAAGGGGCAAGAGAGAGAGGAAAAGAGGACAAGAGAGAGACAGACAAGGAGGCAGCTGCTGCCAGCCACGGAGCCTGGGCTGTTCCCAGCAGGTGGCTGGGAGGCTGCAAACAGCCCGGGTTCTGTGGCTGGCAGCAGCTACCCAGAGCCTGGGCTGGCTGCAGCCAGGAAGCTGCAGAGAGTGGAGGCTCCGGCACCGCGCACCTTGGAGCAGATGTGGAGGGGGCCCTGAGGCAGCACAGCCTGGAAAAGCCCGGTGCTGCTGCCAGCCCCCGCCTGTAGCTAGCCTGGGCTCTGGGCAGCTGCACCACGCAGTGGGCAGGCTGCAAACAGCTGCACAGGGCTCCGCAGCCCTGGCATCTGCTCCATACCGGCGACTGCACACACGACTCAGAGCAGAGAGCGGGGATAGGGTCTGAGGCAGCGCAACCCTCCCCCGCACTCTGCTCTGAGGCGTGTGTGCAGCCACCGGTGTGGAGCAGATGCCAGGGCTGTGCAGCCCAGTGCAACTGTTTGCAGCCTGCCTGCTGCAGCTGCCCAGAGCCCAGGCTGGCTACAGGTGGGGGCCGGCAGCAGCCCCAGGCTTTTCCTGGCATTTGGCGGCAGCACTGGAGGAGGCAGGTTGGGGGGGGCTACGGTGAATACTGGGGTGGCAGCAGCCACCCTTCCATCGCTGCAGCCCGCCCCAAGTGCCAGGAAGCGCCTGGGGCCACTGCCAGCCCCAGCCTGCAGCAGCAGCCTGCTCTCTCCCACGCATAGTGAACTGGGCCCCAGGCAGGCCGGGTCGTGGGGCAATCCCCACAGTTCAGGAGGGAGTGGGACAGCACCCTGTTCCTACCGCACTCCCTCCTGAACTGTGGGGGTCTTGGTCTGCTCCCTCCCCAAGCCCAAGCAAGATAAAGAAAGAAACTTACCTGCCTGTGGCTGGGTTGGCAGGGAGTGTGCAGGTGTGTGCGTGCCCGCCTTCCCCCTGTGGGCGGCTGGGGGTGGGGCAAGTGGCCGGACATGAACCCAGAGGCTGAGGGAATGGTGGCGCCCCCTTGCTATGGGGGTTTTCAGTGCCCACACACCCCTGCCTGTTTCTCAGATACCCCCAGGGGTATGCGTACCACAGGTTGAGAAACTATGGTCTAGCCTAATGGAGAGCACCTGCAGTGTGAAACGACACTAGCTGCTGCATCCATGGTGCATCCACGCTGGCAGTAGGAGCATGTCTATACTGCCGTCACTGCTTTGACTGCTTTATGTAGACACTCCTACGGGCATGGACAGATAACTTTGGGGGCAACGGAGCATTACAGAAACGTTATATGAAGCGAAGGGACAAATGACACAGGGCACCACTGAGCTACACATCAGCCTTAGCTGCAGGTTAACTTTAAACTAGCCAACTGCACAAATATTTATCCAACTCCCAGAGCCTTTCTAGGCTGCTGAGAAGTAGACCTGCACTGTGAGGTCTCTCTCAGCAAACTGCCATGAGAACCCGGAGTCTCAGGATCAGCGGGGTCCTTATGAGAAGGCATCGGAGCAACCGCACACAGCACCTGTGTGAGCCTAAATGATGGCTCTGCCACTTACAGGATGCATTCAAACCTGTCCAGATCAGCCCCGGTGTCAGGAAATGGCAGCTGCCTCAACTTAAAAGCACCTTCATACTATAGCTAAGTATTTCTGTGCCTGCAGGGAAGACGAACAACCCTCAGGGCAGACCTGTCACACTGTCATGTCTCAACAAGACTGCTTTTCTTACTGCTTTTATTACGCCCTTCACCGTAGCAAGCAAGGGGGCTCCGCCTCAGAGTTTATCTACACCAACGTTTCTCAAACCGTAGGTCACGACTCAAAAGTAGGTTGCAAGGATATATGAAAGGGTTGCAACAAACTTTAAAAAACTGATTGTCCCTTAAAGGAGAAACATGTGGGAAACCGTGGCTTTCCCCTTCCAGCCTGCAAGAGGCTGCTTGGGGCCCCACTCCCCTACCCTCTGCCCCTCACACTGGGAGGCAGGGAACAGTGGGTCAGGACTGGCCATCGGTGTTTACAAATGGGTCCTGGTACAAAAGACAACCACTGGTCTACACCACAGATTCTCACCTGCACCAGGTGGGTTTTGGGAGGCAGGGGCAAGCAGAAGGGGTGGCCAGTCCCAACCCGGCCCTGGAGGAAGAGGGGTGGGCTTTGAGGCAGCCACGATCCAGCCTAGGGTTCCCAGCCCCGACCCCCTGAAACATGGCACCAAGGGACCTGACTGGTCCCCCATGCCCCCACCCCATGGAGGCAGCCGCCCCC
>NW_005842509.1:1101636-1111719 GCF_000455745.1 Alligator sinensis | reverse complement strand
ACTCTGCGGGGATCGGCCCACAGCAGCCAGGCCCCGAGAAGAGGGTAGCCCCGCCCCCCGCTCGCCAGGCAGTGCGACGTGTCATAGCGCCCTGCCCCCCGCCACTACCTTGTTGGTGGGAACTGAGCGGAGCCGCTTGAAGATGGCGGCGATGTCCTGCTTGCTGGGCTCGCACATGATGGCGATAGCAATAGCGATAGCAGCGGCGGCGGAGAGAGAGGAGGCGCGGGACAGTGGCCGCCGCTTCCCTCTCCAGTCCAGTCCCGTTTCCTTGGCGATGGAGAGTTTCTTGCATCACCCGGCACTCGGGATATACGTCACTGTTGACACCCTGTGCGCATGCGCAATGCTGCCCTTGACGAGCGGCTCGGGGAAGAGCTATGGAACAGCCTCCACGCGTGCGCTGGGAAGGCGGCCGCTCTCCTTTGCGCCGCTCCCCCCCGTAAGCTGCTAGAGCTCGAGCCCCTGAGGGGAGGGGTGTGGAAGTGCTGGAACCTTGCCTCACACCAACCGCAGCTAATACCACTGAGTTGCCATTTAAGCCTGATATGCAAGCGGCTGTGCTGGGCCTGTCCTGATACAGGGCCTCATCAACCCCGTTGTCTGTTTTTGAGCCTCAGGCCCAGGATAACTCCATGTCTGCCTCTAGTCCAGTGGTCACAACCAGTGGATCTCAGTCCATCTCGGAGCCTCTTGGAGTTGATCCGAGGCTGGGTATGAACATGAGTAGAGTGTTCATGTGCGTGCCCCAGCCCAGCAGGTCAGTCCATGGACGAGAGAAGGGGCAGGGGCTAGATGGAGAACCCCACGGTGAGGGACAGTGCAGCAGAGGCAGGAGCAGGGGTAAGTTGAATGGGGCCTCAGCTGGGTGGGACTTACCTGCTGAGGAGGTGCACCCCCAAATAATTTTTTCTCCCTCTGCCTCAATCTGCCCCCCACTTCCCTCGCCACAGACTTACCTGCTTGTGGGGAGGGAGGGGTTGGTGGTAATATATGATAGATCTTGGCCACCAACACTTTTAAATGCCAAAGGTTATCTACTTACAAAAGTTGGAGACCACTGCTGTTACGCCTCAGCTCTGTATTCTTGGGCAACCCTGGCACAGGATGCAGTCTGTCAGACTCACAAAGGACTCACCCCCGCCCCTCCCTCCCTCCCTCTACCTAAACGAAACTGATTAAGATGCAGTGAGAGACGCACCTAAGACCCTCCAGATAAGGGTGACAAGAGTGAAACAACTGCCCTAGGTCTCATTTTCATCCGAGACGGAACCAGATGACCATTCATTTACATGAGAGATGGAGAACAGAAAGCCTGAAGCAGAGACTGCAGTGAATTCTGGGACCAGAGAAGCAGGGGAGCACTGCATGATGGGGAATCTGTGCTTCAAATGTTAATCAACCCATGTTCACACACACCCAGCTCAGCATTTATCAGACCAGTTCTAATCTGGATTTACTAAGGACTTTTCCCCCCCAGACACACACACACAGCTCTAAGTTTAATAGGCATCTCGGGCCGTACATTCCCCGGTCCCACTATGGGAGGCCTATTTAAACTTGATTGACTAAAACTCGGTTGCCGGGTTAGGGAATGCTGAGGCAAGAGACCGAGTCAGAGGGGGTATGGGCAACATTTGAACAATGGTTAAGGGTTCATCACAGCATCCAGCCTGCTGGAGCCCTAATCCCAGGTGTTGTCATATCTTTCCCGAGACGACTGGTGGGAGTCCTCTCCACAAAAGGTTATGAGCACCCCAATAATTGTTTTAAGTCTGTTAAAAGACTATAGTAAGATCTGGAAAAGTCATGCTAAGCTGAGGCTTGTGCACAACAAGTAAAAATCCAAAATCCTGATGCTGCAAGCTATCTATTGTTCCTGAAGAAACCATGAGATATCCCATCAGTATATCTGCCACCCATAGGAATTTCAAGCTGGCTCCCAAGTATTTGGGTTACTCCCTAATCTTAAGTGTTTCCTGATTATCAATCAGTTTCCTGAGATGGTCCAAACCAGATAACCCCTTGTCAATAGAAAAGACAATGATTTACACTACTGAGGGTGCTTCGAAGCAGCTGAACTGAGGGTATAAAAATCTGTAAGTGTGTGTGCTGCTAGAAAAGGAAGAGGAAGGAAAAGAAGTAGAAGCAGGAGGAAAGAAGGAGAAGAAGAAAACCCCTGTGCTGACACCATCCCCTGTCGTTCTTGGGATGCTGGAAGAACAGATCATCTCTCTCTTCAAGGATTGTGCTACAGACTGTGCCTGTCAGCTTTGCAGCCTGAGTACCGTGGACTAGGTGAGATCCCAGCGTTCTCTGTCTTCTTTCTAGGCATAAACTTCTGAACCTGAACTGTATCAGTTAAGCTTGAGCTAAGTTTCCCCAAATACTTAGTGAAACCAGGGTAGTACTGTCATTGTTGGTGTTTGTTTTTCTTCTGTATGTTTATTACTACTAGTACTATTATATATTTCATATGCTTAGCAATAAATAACTTTTATAGTCAAACTGGTAGTAATTGGGTATATTTTTTCCTTCTCTGCTTCTCTTTCCTGCCATGCTCTGCAGCAATGCTTCTTTTACCTATGCTAAAGATCCCTGTGAAGCCCAAAAATATTGTGGGGTCTGCTAATCCAGAGGCCACCCAAAAATATTGTGGGGTCTGCTCATCAAGAGGCCAAAGATTGGGACGTGCTGAGTTTGAAACACATAAGGGGATCAGCTTGTACAGGCTGATTGACGCAGTTTGACTCAGACGTGCCCTTAGGAACTGAATGCTGGCCCATGAGGGTGTCAGCTGGACACCCAGCCGGATTCAGAGGGATTCTGTTCACCTGTGTGCTTGTGTCTGACTGCATTTTATTGTTGCTCTTATGAACTGATTCTTGGCATATGAGGGTGTCAGCCTGTCCATGCTGATCAGCCCGGCCAGGTCAGGCGTGTCATGTTAATTTGTGTGTGTTTGTGTGTATGACTGATTTGGTGACTGGAGGAACCCAGTCCCATTGAGATTGAGTCCTGCAAGATAGCTCCACTGGGGGTGAGGGCTTGCAGAAGGGAGAAATACAGCTCCGTATAGTAACACAAGCAGCACGTTGACAGAATCACCAAGACCCTAGAAACTATCCCTAATAAATAAGCACACCCCAAAGTAATGGGCAAATTTGGTAACACTGCTCTGACCCATGAACAGCAGCTGCCCCAGGATGTGATGCATCTGGGACAGCCTAGGAAAGGGCTGTTCTGCAACAGGAAGACTCCAAGCACTGCTCAGTTCCATCAGTTAGTTAGGGTAAAGGTTTTGGTCCAACAGATAGTTCCCAGCCCCTGGGTGGGCAGATTCATTTAAATACTTAGTTGGACTCAATTAATGGTGTCACGACTTAACAGTAGGAGCAGCCCCAGCAGCTGGATGCAGGTAAATCTATGGGGAGCAGGGGTTGGAGGGCCAGGGATTGGGGACTGTCCAGGGGGACTCTGCATGTGTGTGTGTGGGTATGTGGAGGGGATGGATATGTGAGCAGTGGTGGGTGCCTGCCTGTGCTGGGAGAAGCTGTCCAGATGCCAGGGCTGTAGCAGCACAGGAGTGAGGGAGGGCATCTGCCGCTCCAGTGGAGCAGATGACTCCCCTGAGGGCAGCAGGAAACTCCGTGTCCGGGCCAGTGGCACAGATGAAGAAGAGGAAGACCTAGGACAAGATGGACCACCAACATCAAAGACTGGATGGGAGTAAAACTGACTGATTGTACAAGAATTGAAAAAGACCAGGAAGAATGGAGGGAAGTTATGCTATATCAAAGATGCCCCAATGGTTGGTGCAGCCACCATCGGGCCTGTCTGACTGACTGGCTGAACATCACATTTGCTTTATTTATATGGCAAATCCCAACAAAGAATTTTTATCAATTCTGAAGCAGGTTTTTAGAACTTTGTTTGTGAAAATAATCATTATTACAGCTTTCTTTTCTAATTTAGAACAAAATAACAATGTTGAACTGTCAGAATTTCCCATAGAACAAAGCCTTCTATCTTTGCTCAGCTATTCAGGATAGATCCATAGTACTAGCAATGCAGTGGCTCACGAAGAGGTAGCTGGGGAATTTCCTCCCTATTATTAAACCTAACCCAGTCTGCCAAGTGTTACAATCTCATCCAGTACAGTTGCAAATTTTATCACTCTTAAAATTATTTCTGAAGTTAGAAATTCTTTCTTAGGTACTTATATGGTCCCCATTGTTTAATTAATATCTAAATCACTTCATCATTAATGTATGCATGAACTTACTTATCCTTAACACTCTTGTAAGGCAGGAATACTGCTAGCTCCATTTTACAGACAGGGGACTAAAGTAGAGAAGGTCTGATCCAAATCCCATAGGAGTTAGTGGAGGTCTTTTCATATACTGTACTTCAAAAGGTCTTCCTAGATTCTACTCAAGTGGATTTGTGTCAGGCACACAATGACTAAGGGGCCATAATTTTACACGTGTTTATTGTAACCAAAAATATAAATAGGTGCTTTGCTGCATTTGCAAAAACACCTAGGCACTAACTTGTCCCCTCCAACACATTTTCACCTCAGAGATATATTTTTTTTAAGTTTGATACAATTCTGGTTCATTGCTGTTTAGTTATCCAAGAATGAAAAAGAAGAGGTTTTCCCCAGCTTTGAATTTCAGCTACTTTTTCCACATTTGGATAAATCAAGTTCTTTATTCAATTAAACTTCATATCTAGTACTGACAGTCCTTACTGCAGCTGCCTGAAATATATTTGAGAACTCATACTTGGTACATACTGCAATTAAGTCTGTAAACACAGCACTTACAATATTACAATACCACATTCTCTATAATTCACCAAAATACAATACTTCAGATGTACATCTGAATCTGAATAGGTTACACTGACATAAGAATTTCTTATTTCAGAAGGCCAAATTGCCACAAGTACCCATAGATTTCAGCTGAACACAATCAGATACTTCAGTTAAAACAGCATATCCTGATGTGAAGTAGTGCTGCCAATTACCCCAAAGAGGTGGAAGGGAACCATTTTCTGTGGAAGGAGGAAGCACAGGTGGATCCACATTTTTGAGGATCCAGTGGCAAAATGGGAGAAAAAACAGTGGTTTTCTATCTCAGCAGATCCGCTGCAGCTGTTACTCCAGCTAAATATAGTTTGCTAAGGGTGTTAGCGGTGATTGGGAATCACCCACAGGCACTGCCGGTAGTGTCCACAGCAGAGGGAGAGTGGGGGGGTGGTGACCAGTGACTGCCTGTAGGCACCACCAGCAGTGTCAGCGGCACCTTTTTGCAGGGGGTGCACCGCCAGCTTAAGAGGGTGCACATGCACCTGTGTGCAGTCATGCTCCGTGGCTGGCTGGGACGCAGTGTGCTTCAGCACAGGGGCTCCACAACATGTGGCTTGTGCTGCTTTTTTCCAGGGTTTTTTGTTTGTTTGTTTTTTTGCTACTGGGAAATTCTGGTAGCAAATTTTGCCCCAGCACTGCAAGTTACCAGTACAGTATGTTGGCTACAAAGGACCAACTCACAGGATCATCATAAAATTATAGTTTATTGGACAGATGCAAAAGTCAGACCATAAACCTTGGTTCTGATCCCCTCAAATACACACACACACACACACACACACAGTAGCTAGCTATGAACACTAAGCACCGGTGTCAAGATATACCTATCCCCAAGCACTAGAGTCCACCATCGATGGCCAGTCACGGCTTCTTTCAGTGCGATGTTGCTTCACGAGGGGGTTGCCAGCTGGTCCTTCTGGCTGGACAGGCAGGGCGCTGGTCAGGTCAAAGAGGGTGCCATTGGGGGTCATTCTTCACTGCCTTTTATCCCTCTCTGGCAGACTTTGGTGACTCCCCAATTCTTGGACTTACCCAATCCAGAAGTTGTTGACCTCAAGGGATGTCCCTCTTGGTAGCTGCTGGATGGCAGCTGTCAGCCCCAGGGGTCACATGCGCAGGTACGTGCAGTCTTGGGAGTCCGTTGATTTATTTTGATTGATTCACTGCCATGATGAATAGAGCTCTGGGAGTGGTTGATCAGGGAGTATCTCAGCCCCAAGGATCTGATTCCAGTGTTGATTAGTTCAAACTGGGGCTTCAGTACCTTTAACAGTGAAGTTTCAGGGAGTTCCTGGCTCTGTATTGATTCTTTCCTCTCCTTAGTCTGTGGTATGTAGGTGATAATGGCTGCTCGTTAACTTGCTAATCCAGACTAGCTACTGTGTTACACAATCAACCATGATTCATTCAGGGACCTGCTCCATACAGAGATTCCTGCCCTTGCTAACATTGTTACATGGTTCAATTTACTTTTAAACTTAAAGTGCATTTGTAAACGCATCTCTAAGCTCGGTTTTCACTACAAGTACACCTTATATAATAATATAATAAAAGAAAAAGAGAGAGGAGGGAAGAAAAGGTAGAAAAGAGAAAGCATCCCCAAAAGGGGCAACTACTGCAAAAGGAACCTTTGCCATATGGAGGAGCTTCACATTTGAGGGGGGGGAGGGGCCAGGCAAAAAGGTTTCTTGCTACAAGTGTACTGATTAATATGCAACTCATGCAGTTTGTGGCATTGCAGAGGATTGCAGAGCCACAAACCACATGTGTCTGCAGGTCTGGATCTAGCCTAAGTGGCCAAAGGCCACACATAAGCAAGGGCCACACCAGCATGAGCCATGGGCCCCAAGCCATGTAGGTACCCCTGCCACTGCACTACTTGCCTGCAGACCCTTCCTCCCCCCACTGCTGCTGCACTGGCCACCCATGCAGGCTCCTTCTACTGCCGTTGATGCACTGTGTGAATGTGTGGAGCTTGACACACCCTCCACTCATGCCCTTGGGCAGTGGCAGGAAGTGGCAGCCAGAAGAGAGGGGAGAGCCCAGAGATCCCAACTGCTGTTGCACCTGCAGCAATAGCGGGAGCAGCAACCAAGTAGGAGCCCAGGGTCTCAATTTAATCCTGCGCGGTCTGCATGCAGCCCATGGCCCACCAGTTGGACAGCCCAGTCTTAAGAGATATTGGCAAATAACATAATTTGTCAAATAAATGATTTATGCCAACAGGGTTGTTTTTGAGACATTTTACACATTTTTCTGTTGTTTTTAAGGGACGGAGATGGGTGAGAAGGATTTAAATATTTCCTTCCAAATCTTGGTTTTCACTGCAAAAACTGCAGTATTGTACCTGAACCAAAAAACCCCTGACACTTCAACAAACTGATATAATTCTTCTGCCCGAGACACGCTGATGCCATCAGCAGAATCCATCCCTGCATAGAGGGGTGGATCTCACTCCAACCTAACTGTTGATATGAAACGTGGTAGTGTCGCCTGTCACGCTCTGTACAAGATGCCCCGGATTGCTGGGTATGAAGGCTTGGCAAACTCCTATCTTACGCACTGGCTGGATCTTTCCCCTTGGTATTGGGAGATGGGCCCATCACTCTCATACTTAAGAAGAGTGCTTTCTTGGGGAATATGCAGTTCCAGGACTTCATGCACCCAAGGGTGAAGTCTGGCATGTGGGATCAGAAAAGTACAGACAAGCATGTGATCTAGAATTGAGGCAGATTCTTATAATTATCATAGCGCACTTCTTAACCAGCAGAATTAGTTCCCGTAAGGATTAGAAATAGTCCTACAGTAGGGTAGGTTCTTCCTGTAATGAAGTCTAAAGTGGCTCCTATGAACTTGAGCCTGCACTGTAATTAGACTAAACTCTGGTATGTTCATCGGCAGACCTGGAGTGACAGAGCCACATCATACTTTACAAGGTGATGTTTGATTGGAAGAGGTCCCTCTCACTAACCAGTCATCAAGGGAGGGGCAAGAGGCCACTACCTACCACTGAGGTTTAAGGTTAAGACTGAGAGGTTACTGGTAAACTCTTGAGCACTCACCACTCTGCCGTGGTAGTTGTCCTGATTCACTGTTAAACAGAATTAATTTTTGTGCAAGGAACCAACAGCTATGTGGAAATTAGCATCCTCTAAGTTTAGAGATATGATCCAGTCCTTCCACAGCATAATGGCTGCCAGAATGACCATCATAATGTGAGCCTGTAAATTAAGCTATTTAGCTTTTTTAGGCCAAAGATGGGACACTACCTCCCCTTTCTTTTTGGAACCATGAAACAACCATTGCAGAGACTCTGTCCCTAAGATGCGGGGACACTTCTAGTGCCCCTAAAGATAGGCAAAAGAGTACTTCCTGTGTGTAGTGAAATTTTGAGAAAGTTCCTTGAAATGAAAGGCAGATTTGGAGTGGGAAGTGAAATGGAGTATGGTATATTATGCAGTTGCAATATAACATCTAGAATCTACTAGTTCAATATAATTTGGAACTCAACCCTAGCAGCCAAGAAGAATATCTCAGAACAATTGCCATAGCCATGGATCACTAAGTAGTTTTAGCAGTGTTTAGAACTACTTGTAGGGAAGGCACTGCTATTGCCCTCTACAATAAAAGTGAATAGGGCTTGTTTTTGTTCTGTTGTAAGGGATTCTGCAACATTGGTAATATGCTTGTACATGCAGAAACTACCCTATTTGTTGGAACAGGTAGAAATCAGTAGCTACATTGAAAAGCTGGTGTGGGAGTGTGCATGGTACTCATGTGAGTCTCTAGTAACTGTCACAACCCAGTGATTTTAGTGCCTCGGCACGGTGGAATTTTCCCGCCACATGAGAGCCTCTTGCAAAAGTAAAGGTTTTCTGTTGCAGCAGAAAACCCCCGGTGCAAGAGAGTTCCCGCCATTCAACTGCAAATTTGTGTCCCGCTATTGGCCAGCTCTAAATTATTCCTACGTGGCGGCTAGTAATTGGCTTGCTAGCCGTTTAAAAATTCGCGCGACTTCCGCCCAAGTCGGAGAACTTTGAGCACGCTGCAGAGTGCATCAAAAAGAGATCTGACTTGCGGCTGATCTGATCGATAGACTGATCACCTATCGATTCGTCTCCCTGTCACCGAGCGCAATCCCAGACGTACCCTGTTCCCGCCGGCTTGATTTGTGGACGGATGAGCTAGCCTGAGCCTTGCCAGCTGGAACAACTAACATAGTTGTTCATATGACTGGACCGTCTGCGTCGCAGCTACAAGCAGCGTAAGTAAAGTTTTTGCAACCATTTAAGCCTTGTCCACCTCTCTATTCACCAGCCCGCCCAACGAACGAGCATGCCCCTGGCGCACCGGGACCCACCACGTAGAGAATGCCAATGATCTATGGGCGCATATCGCTTACCACCAGGCGGTAGAAGGGGATGAAAGAAATATTGATGGTTACTTCTCCGTAAAAAGAGAAGAAGCCGTAGTGAAGGAATGGAGAACTAAGCTATCCCTTGGGGAGTTTGGATGCATAATGGGGAGTGACCGGGTCTATTATTGACCCCCAGAGGAAACCTCAACCATATCCTTGGCTGGGGTAAAGGCGCGGAAGGCAGAAAAGCTGACCCCCGCTCAGGAGATCGCTCAATGCATTCGATACTTAAGGGAAGGAGGGGAACCCACCCCCACGGACTGGTTCAACTGTCCGGATTTGGTGCCTGAGTTGCAGGGCCATGAGCTCCTCGTTCAGCTCCGGGAAGATCTGGAAAGTAAGGGCCGTCATGTGCCGAGATGGGGTCTAACTAAATGGAAGAAGGAAAAAATAATGAATGTGCTGTTCCGTACAGTAGCGGGTCTACTAAGGGAATACGCAAATTTAGAGGCACAGATGCATACGGCCGGTAAGGAATCACTGGAGCGGACACCAAAGAGCTCCGGAGCGATGCTTAATAACAGCGCCAGCCGCATGATGCTGCTAGCAGAAAATGGCACCGAGAAAAGCGCGAGCCATCCAGGGAACCCGGAAAAGAGGGGCAGAGTTTCAGAAGACCCGGCGGGGATCCGCCTAACGACTCCACCCCCTGAGGTGACGTCGTTCCCAACGGCCCCGCCTCCTTGCCACGGGGAGGGGGTGATGGGAGGAGGGATGTACCCAACGCTCCCAGAAAAAGAATTTAACTCTTCCTCTACCGCAGCTCACCCGATAGCTGTGATGAAGCATGTTG
>NW_005842509.1:1093148-1096203 GCF_000455745.1 Alligator sinensis | reverse complement strand
TCCCGCTATTGGCCAGCTCTAAATTATTCCTACGTGGCGGCTAGTAATTGGCTTGCTAGCCGTTTAAAAATTCGCGCGACTTCCGCCCAAGTCGGAGAACTTTGAGCACGCTGCAGAGTCCATCAAAAAGAGATCTGACTTGCGGCTGAGCTGATCGATAGACTGATCACCTATCGATTCGTCTCCCTGTCACCGAGCGCAATCCCAGACGTACCCTGTTCCCGCCGGCTTGATTTGTGGACGGATGAGCTAGCCTGAGCCTTGCCAGCTGGAACAACTAACATAGTTGTTCATACGACCGGACTGTCTGCGTCGCAGCTACAAGTGGCGTAAGTAAAGTTTTTGCAACCATTTAAGCCTTGTCCGCCTCTCTATTCACCAGCCCACCCAACGAACGAGCAATTATTAGATCACCTCGAGTCGGCTCTGGCCGTCCGAGACAGTAACCATGTCAAAAATAGATTGCATGGACTTCTGCATGAGATGCAACTGTGGCTAGGTTTCACCAGAGGCACAGCAGAGCAGCCCCAAAGCACAGGGCAGCATGGGCTGCTGCTGTGCTAATTGCAGCAGTGGCTGTTTTCATGCCCTCCAACGAAGGCAGTGCCTGGAGATGCAGCTCCCCCCACAGTTATGCTACAGGGTTTCATAGTCATTGCATGCCCCAGACTACAGAGCATTTCCCAAGAATATGAGAGTCTCTTAAACCAAGCATATGGAATGTCCATCCAATGCAGACCTAGTATCACTTCAAAGTGGGCACAACTTAAATGCAGGACAGTAGGAAGAAGCAATAGAAATATTACTTTAAAAATAATCATTTCATAGATTTCATAGACGTTAGGGCTGGAAGGGACCTCGAAGATCATCAAGTCCAGCCCTCTGCCCCAGGGGCAGGAAGTCAGTTAGGGTCAAAAGACCCCAGCAAGATAAGCATCCAAGCGTTTCTTGAATGAGTCCAGAGTAGGTGCCTGCATCGCATATGGAGGCAGTCTATTCCAGGTCCTGGAGGCTCGGACAGTAAAGAAATGTTTTCTTATGTCCAGCCTAAAACAGTTCTTGTTTTTCCTTGGGGTGCTCTGATGAACATTTTCTCAGATCCTGATGAACACCCCTTGTGCACTTACAGGCAGCCACCAGGTCCTCCCGAGCCTGTACTTTTCCAGACTGAAGAGTCCCATGGCTCTCAGCTTCTCTTCATAAGGCCTATTCTCTCGCCCTCTGATCATGCTCATGGCTCTCCTCTGGACTCTCAAGCTTCTCAACATCCTTCTTGAATTGTGGAGTCCAGAATTGGATGCAGTACTCCAGATACAGCCTCACCAAGGCTAAGTACAGCGGGAGGATGACTTCCTGAGATTTACTTGAGAAGCATCTATAGATACAAGCCAGAGTTTTGTTTGCCTTACCAGCTGCAACATTGCATTAATGGCACATGTTCATCTTGTGGTCAATCATGACCCCCTAGTCTCTTTCAGCAGCCATGCTAGCAATCGTAACACTGCTGAGCCTCCCCCGCCCCCCCGGGGCAGAGTACTTTGCAGTTATCGGTATTGAACGTCATCAGGTTTGTGTCTGCCCACTTACTAAGCTTATCCAAGTCATCCTGGATCACTAGCCTGTCCTCAGGTGTGGACACTATGCCCCAAAGTTTAGTGTCATCAGCGAACTTAGCCAGTGAACTTGACACCAATATCCACATTGTTGATAAAGATGTTGAAGAGAACCGGTCCAAGGACAGAGCCTTGGGGAATGCCACTGGTCACAGAGTGCCATAATGACTCGCTGCCACCAACCACTACTGTCTGGGTCCAACCTCGGAGCCAATTTCCCAGCCATCGGACTGTGGTGTAGCCGAGGCCACAGTTGTCCAACTTTTCCATGAGGAGGTCATGGGACACTAGATCAAAGGCTTTTTTAAAGTCCAGGTATATGACATCCATCTCTTCTCCCTTGTCCAGGGGATACGTCACCTGGTCACAGAAGATGAGATTGGTCAGACAAGACCTACCCATGACAAACCTGTGCTGGCTATCCCTCAGGATGTTGCCCTCAGCCAGCTTATCCAGAAGGGTCTCCTCGATAATTTTCTTGAGAACCTTACCAGGGATTGAGGTCAAGCTGATTGGCCTGTAATTCCCAAGAACTACTTTCCACCCTGTCTTGAAGATGGGTATCACATTGGCCGCCTTCCAGTCTTCAGGTACTTCACCTGAGTGCCACAAATTTTCGAATATTTTTGCCAATGGTTGGGCTATGACACCTGCCAGCTCCTTGAGTACCCTAGAATGTAATCTGTTAAAACCAGCTGAGTTGGTGTCCAGCCTCTCAAGGTAATCCTTTATTAGATCAACACCGATGCTCGGTATAAATACACCCTCACCCTGACCGTCCCGCATCTTGCTAGGCAGGGCGGTTCCACTGAACTGATGAAAGACCAACGCAAAGTACCCATTAAGCAGGTTGGCCTTTTCCTGGGTGTCGGTTATCAGCTGTTCCGTTTGGTTCAGGTCCAATGTTACCCTTGCTTTTCTTCTGACTACCTACATATCTGAAAAAGGACTTTTTGTTATCCTTGATATGTGAAACCAGATGGAACTTGGTTGCAACCTTGACTATCCTGATCCGCTCTCTGCAGGTACGGACCAGTGCTGAGTACTCCTCCTTGGTGGTAACTCCAACCTTCCATCCTTTATAAGTCTCTCATTTGAGGCGTAGGAGGTCCTCAAGTTCCCTGCTGAGCCAAGGGGATGCTGCGCCCTTTTGCTACCCTTCCTCTGAGATGGGATAGCCATCCCTTGTGCTGTCAGGATTGCTCCCTTGAGGAGCAACCACTCCTCTTGGACTCCTCTTCCAGTCGAGTCGTGGTCCTTTAGGGCCTCGACAACGAGCCTCCCGAGCTTGTCAAAGTCAGCTTTCCTGAAGTCGAGGACTTTAGGAGTGCTGACTGACTTGCCAGCTTTGCAATGGATAGTAAAGGTGATCAGCTCATGGTCACTGTCACCCAGCTTTCCATCAATTCTTAGGTCACTGACTATGTCATCCCCTTTGGCCA
>NW_005842509.1:1084789-1092408 GCF_000455745.1 Alligator sinensis | reverse complement strand
GGATTTGGCCAAGTGCTCTTCCCATGAGATGTCCAGGTAGTTGAAGTCTCCCATGACAACCATGCAGTGAGAGCATGCAGCCTCAGCCAGTTCCCTGGCAAATTCCTGGTCTAGCTCTTGTTTCTGGTTAGGAGGTCTGTAGTAGACTCCTACCATGATGCCCCCTGAGCCACGTTCCCCACATATTTTGACCCAGAGAGACTCCAGTCATCATTCCTGGGTGCCAATGTCAATTTGGAGGGACGTATAGCTGTCCTTGACATAGAGAGCTACACCCCCACTCCTTTTATCTGCATGATCATGCCTATACAGGGTATAGCCATCTATACCTGTGGCCCAGTCATAGGTGGAGTCCCACCAGGTCTCCATTATCCCTATGAGGTCGTAGTCATTCTTGTTTAGCAGGAGGACCAGTTCCTCCTGGTTATTCCCCAAGCTCCTGGCATTGGTGTACAGGCATTGGTATACAGACAGGCAGTCCCATTGGGGGCCCTTGCCTTCCCTACATATCATTCTGGGGCTAGGGCAGGGGGTGGGTTCCCTTAAGTGCCTTAGTCTGCTGGATTTACAAGGGTTGTCCAGTGGGCTAGCAGTGGCGATAATCCCCCCAAACCCCAGCGGGCTTAGTTTAAAGCCCAGTCGAGCAGGCCAGCCAGTGTGGCTGAGAAGAGCCTCCTCCCTAGCGGAGTGAGGTGGAGGCCGTTTCTGCCCAGCAGACCACTGTCTCTCTCACCAAACAGTGGACTGTGATCATGGAAACCAAAGCCTTCACGATGACACCAGTGCCGCAGTCTTTGGTCGACTACCTCAACCCATCTCTCCCTCCTCAGCTCATGACCCACAACCGGGAGGAGCGAGGAAAAGAGCACCTGCACCGCCAACCCCCTAAGCTGCACTCCCAGAGCCCTGCAGTCTCTCGTGACTTGGCTGGGATTGCTCCGAGCCATGTCATCCATGCCCACATGGATAAGAAGCATAGGGTAATGGTCGGAGGGCCGGATAATCTTTGGGATCCTCTCTATCGTCCTTGATGTGGGCCCCCAGGAAGTAGCAGACCTCCTGGGCTAGGGGGTCAGGGCGCCAGATTGTCCCCTCAGGAGGGAGTCTCCCACGACAACCGCTCTGCGTTTCGTCTTAGGGACAGTAGTAGTGGATGATCCTCCCATGCCTGCAGGAGCTGGCATCTCTGTAGGCTTTACTGGGGCTGCAAGAGGTTCGTACCTGTTGCAAAGCCCCAGGGGGGAGGGGACCTTGGTGCGATGCGCCTTAGGGCCCATGACCACCTTGGTCCAACCCCCTGGCTGGACAGTATGGGAGATCCGAGTCCTCCCTTGTCCTTGTCCTAATAAAGAGACTCCTAATTTCTTTATTCAAGAAGAGAGAAGGCATAGAATGCAGCCAACGATGATAAAAATGCCAAGCTGGTAGTGCCAAATGGTGCAGAACAATTTGAAGTGGTTGGGAAGGTGTATAAGGCAGAAGCCCCTCCTTCCCCCCCAGCCCAAATCAAACTGTTCAGAAAAATATTATGCCAAAACCATAATAAAGAAACCAGAAATTAGTATCAATAAACTGAAGAAGCCCTTCAAATAGAAAGCTTCAGGAAGATTTGTAAGGCCACAGGCATCCTTGAACAGTTTTATACCTACATAATCTGTTAGCGCATTCATTAATCTAAAACAGTTTTTAGTGAGGTACAGAGAACATTTTCTGAGGCAGAACAGTTTTGTGAAGTGTAGTATCAGAGTATAGAGTGTTTAGGAGCTCAAATAAATTTAAACAAAAACATTATGACATCAGGTATCGTCTATCTTGCAGACAAAGGGTTATCATACTGCGGCACATCCACATCTCTCCTTCCTTCTCCCAAAATTGTTATTTCATCAGAATTTTTTTTGCTAAGACAACCCATGTTATGCTGCGATTCCTTCTTTCTAAGATGGATTTATTTATGGACCATGTAAGATTGACATGTCATTTTCAGTTATCCATGTCAAGCATCAATGAAATGCATAGACTATTGACTTTATGGTTGAGGCAAGGATTTTTGTGGGTGATATCTTTTGTTGGACCAATTGCATGGTTAGGAGACTTAATCTTTTCAGTGCAGTGCACTGCATTTGAAAGATTGCCCAAGTCTATCTCAACAATGCAGTTGGTCCAATAATCCTTGTCTCTTGCATATTTCCTGGATTATCATGGCTATAACATTTCTCCATCTTCCTTACAATTATATTTTCTTTTACCTCTAGGAAGTAAGGAATGCATTCTCTTTATTTAGGAGATTAAACAGTTTATTATTTTTCTAAAATTTTACAATACAGAGACCGAGGCCCAAAAATTATAACAGTTTAATAACTCTATTTTGTGGATGAACAATTAATTATGCTGGCAAATTTAAAACAGACACATACATACTACATACACCCACTGCCTAAGCTTGCACATTTTAACTCATTGGAAATGCTGACTGCATATAGCTCCATGATCTCAAAAAAAACCCAGTATAGTCAGGAGTGCCTACAGTTTAAATAGCCTCAAAACAGATTTAATTTTATTACAGTGTGGCTTCCCAAAGTAACATATCAATCCACCTGATAAGATTTAGATTTTTTTTTAAAGACAAACCTGCTGTAACCTATAGCTCAGATTTTAAAAGTTATCACAAATGTATGATTTTTAATACTATTACATACGACTGAGTTGTAATTGCAACAAAATGTAAAATTTTTACAGTGTTCTGCTACAGTAATCCACATAGGGACTAATGGTAGTTTTCATCTGGATCCACAATTTAGCAACAAATACAGATTTTGAGTATACTACTACATTTATGAGAATCTAAACCACAGAATATTTGGTCTATGGTACAATAACTAATATAGAATGACAAAGCAGATTTAAACACATCTATAATTTGATTTTTCAAGCATAGTCTAAATCTAATCCACAGTTACAAGACTTGCTAATCAACAGTAGACGTCAGCTTTAAAGTTTTTTTGAAAATCAAATGATACTGTATGTACATACGCACAACATAAAGAGCCTCTTAATAAAAAGCATTTACTCTATTTTATAGTTGTCTTTGCTTGAAAAGTTATTTTTCATACACATTTAACATTCTAAATCATTGATACAATAAATCAGTGAATTTACAGAATGGCAAATTTCTCAGCAAGACCATGCTGGAAATACTTTGAAATATTCTGGGGTTTGTGTGCGACTGTTTTGCTTTTAGAGTACTCCTGAATATCTATTTTGGAAACTGGCAATTAAATGTCAAAATGCATAAATCGCATCCAGAATAGAAACTCAACCCACAATACCTGCAGATATTTCTGCTACAAACAATCTTCTGTAACATACATTTATTAAATACAATACTTGTTTTACAACTTTAAACCATGCTGATAGCATGGAAAGGTTTTTACAACATGGAAACAGTTTTCATTCAGATAACTGGTGAATAAATCCGTGTCATAATTTAAGAACTCATCGATAAACCCAACCATACAAAGGTGCTCAACTACATTTTCTTTAAATAAAAAAATACTGCATCTTTCAGACATTGGTAAGAACAAATAGAAAATTAATGGTCATAGTCTTAAAAATTCAAGTTGCAAATTACTGAAGGCCACTTAAAATAACTGATTAAACAAAAGTGAGCATAAGCCACACACCCAGGACAGGTTGATGCACAAGCATAAAATGCAAAACATAAAAAGTGGTGTAACAGATCAGATGGAAAAGAAGCTTTTTAAAGGGTCATTTCCTGTTTCACATACTTTTTCAACCTAACCCTTTTGTTTTGCATTGTGTACAAGTTGTGAAAGAAATGTCATGTTACCAGGTCTAGCTTTTGTCTTTAAATCACTATGATATCAATTGCAAGCCATCATTCCTTTGCATTAAAATATATACAATCTATACATCATTCAGTTCCCCTCATTGAAAATATGTACTGTACAGTCCTACATGATAAAAGCAACATTTCCAGAATAATTTAAGCCTTCATCACTGGATCAGTTCTACATAGTTTGCAGGGTATAAGCCAACTTGTCCGCTGTCTAGACGTCCTTTGCACCAACCTTGTTCATCTTCATCTTCTGTTTTAGTTAGTTCATCCCCTGTAAAATAAATGTCATAGTTGACATACAAATACATCTGGGTAATAACAGGATAACACTCAAGTCAACTAGATTCTAGATGTCCACACCTCTGCTCACACAAACCGGCCACATCACTGCTTTCCAAGTCTGCTCTCATCTAGAGGTGCACCGATACGTCGGTCCCATATCGGATCGGCACCAATATTGGGAAAAATTGAGAGCATCAGCAATCAGCTTATTTTGCCTGATATGGCCAATAAATGCCCCGTGCACGCACACAGCCACAGCATGCACGCAGCCAGGAGCACAGCCCAGCAGCTTGGAGAGCAGCATTGGCCGGTAAGTCTGCTGTGGGGGAAGGGAAGGGGGAAATCAAGGCCCACGTGGTGAGGGAGGGAGTGGGGCTGCAGCAGGCGCTGCTCAGCCAGGGCAGTGTGGGGTGTGGGGCAGAGCCATGAGCAGCTCACCTGGGGGGTGGCTCTCGCTGCTGTGCACACCCTGGGAGGGTATGGGGGACATGTACCCCCAGATCTATGTGGGGTAGGGTGGGCTGGGGCCAGGGTGGCATTGGGCTCTTCCCAGAGGAGGCTGGGCCGGACTGCACTCAGGGTGGGTTGTGGCGGCGCTGGGAGTGGGGCTACAGGGGGGAGCTACGGCAAATTTTGGGGTGGCTGCAGCTCCCCCATAACCTCCAAGTGCTGCTGCCACCCACCCCAAGCACAGCCCATCCCAGCCCCCGCTGGGAAGAACCCAGTGCCACCCCAACCCCAGCCCGCAGCAGCCTGCCCCACCCCATACGCAGATCTGGGGGCACATGCCCCCATGCCCTCCCAGGGTGCACACAGCAGTGGGAGTCACCATCCGCTCCCCGCACCCCCAGACAAGCTGCTCACGGCTCCACCCCGCCCCAGCTGAGCAGCACCTGAGC
The DNA here is from genome assembly GCF_000455745.1 of Alligator sinensis. NCBI lineage: Eukaryota > Metazoa > Chordata > Crocodylia > Alligatoridae > Alligator > Alligator sinensis. Next base: position 1,087,371 of record NW_005842509.1, on the reverse strand, counting down.
CAGCCCCACTCCCTTCCTCACTACAGGAGCCTCGATCTGCCCCCTCCCACGCCCCTTCCTTCCCCCTTACGCAGATCTGGGGGCACATGCCCCCATGCCCTCCCAGGGTGCACACAGCAGTGGGAGTCACCATCCGCTCCCCGCACCCCCAGACAAGCTGCTCACGGCTCCACCCCGCCCCAGCTGAGCAGCACCTGAGCCAGCCCCACTCCCTTCCTCACTACAGGAGCCTCGATCTGCCCCCTCCCACGCCCCTTCCTTCCCCCTACAACAGACTTACCAGCCCAATGCTGGTCTCCATGCTGCCCGGCTGCATATTGGAATCGGATCAGTATTGGCCAACATGGCTCTGTGGCAGGGCACTGTTTGTGCCTTTAAGGACTGAAGCCAAGCAGCCAGCAGATGCCTGATTAAGGCAGCCATTTTAGATTCAGGGCTACCTATATAAGCAGGGCATTTTGCTGCTGGCTGGAAGTGCAGCAACATCACCTTGCTGTGAGGCTTCATGGAATACTCTGGAGGTAAGGGAGAAGTTGCAAGGGATGGTCAGGAAGCTCCTGGCCCTGGGCATGACCTAAAACTGCACCCTGCTGGGAGTGGGTGGTCTGGTGGGGCTCTCAGTGGTACAGGAGCCCCCAGGAAGTGCCGGGCCAGTTACCACCCCGATGAAAGGCGGGCTGGGGCACCTTTAACCCCAGCTCCCACAACTGGGTGGGTTAGCTGCTAGGAGGGCCCAGAGGGCAGACCCCAGGAGATGGAGTGGGGCTAGAGACTCAGATACTGATAGAGGGAGTACCCTCGACTGGTCAACACTGGGGCCAGGACCAGACCAGTCATAAGGGCCAGGGGACCACTGCGAGGGACACCCAGAGCTAAGAGGGCCTGGGGTTTCCGACTGGCCTTGGAGGTGAGGCCAGGGCCTGTATGACCAAAGGTCCTGGGGGGACCACACCCCAGAGGGGAAAATAGTTTCAGGGAGCTAGATAGCCTGAATGAAGAGATCTTGGAGGGGTCCTGATAGGAGGATTCTGGGGCCCAGTGTGGGGCCGGTGACAGTAACAGCTGGATGCCATCTGCAAGGCTTGGGCTGCAGTTAGTGCCCCCTGGCATCAGGGCAGTAAATGGGAAGCCTCCCGCTTAATTAACAACTATTAATTAAATATCATCAAGGTGTGGTGGACGAGAAGACGGGAGGTTAGCCCAGAAACAGGTGGACGGGCCAAAGACAGGTTACAGGCTCCTTAAAAATAGGCCATCGGTATCAGCCAAAAAACCCTCTATTGGTGCACCCCTACTCTCACCACTTTGATACTAACAAAAGCCAACACTTACAAATGCACATAAAATATCAAAGTAGCCAATATATATCTCAAGATGCTTGTTGGGAGGGAGGTGCCTAGGATTAAAATAGCATCATGCTGATATTTTGAAAAACTAACATTTCACTGTACCAAAATGCAAATACAATTTTAAGGACTACATCAAGATTAGTGTCGCTCTTTCCAATGAGAGGATGACCTGCATCTCATCAGAATGCAAACACACAAGGCAGGTCTGACTAGTATAGCCACTTTCATCAGGCCAAAAAGGGCAACAGAAGCTTTCACTCCACACTCTTAAGATTTATAACTATGAACAGAATCTTCAATTTCAAGTAAAATAAGTTTTATATTTTGGTGGGCAAACACCTTATTTATTCACATATTACAGTCAGCTTTCCCTGAAAAGCTAGCAATTGAAAATTGGGCTGCATGTCTAAACTACAAAACAGATTCCTAAAGTATGGTTAAAAAAAAAAAAAAAGACCTATCTTTATTATGCCTTCCCAAAACAAGGTACATGCCTTGTTTAGGGACAGGTAGTGTATGAACAAGTGCAGCATATAATACCCCATTATATATGAACACAATATTTTATAAATTAGAAAAGCATATAGGGAAAACAAATCTAAACTACAGTATTTACTTGAATGTAAGGTGACCCTGAATTTAAGATGACCCCCCCCCAATAATTAGACTATATAAGGAAATTTTATCATTTTTGATAATGTTCTATGTATTGAATCTAAATATTGGAGGGCTGTCTTTAATTCGTCCTTCCCACCACTGCAGGGGGGCCAGAAGTGGGGAGGCAGGTGGTATGGGAAGTCAAGCAGCTTGGTCCCTGCTTGTTCCTGCTCCCCTGCCTGCCACCCCAGCCTCTGCTCCATGCTGGCAGGCTCTGTCCCCGTTCTAGCCTAGGGAACTGAGTATAGCCCCAACCCAGCCCAGCTGCTGTAGAAGCCTTGTGGGCTGCATGTTGCTCACTGCAGGGGGGCCAGAAGTGGGGAGGCAGGTGGTATGGGAAGTCAAGCAGCTTGGTCCCTGCTTGTTCCTGCTCCCCTGCCTGCCACCCCAGCCTCTGCTCCATGCTGGCAGGCTCTGTCCCCGTTCTAGCCTAGGGAACTGAGTATAGCCCCAACCCAGCCCAGCTGCTGTAGAAGCCTTGTGGGCTGCATGTTGCTGCTGTGGGGCTGTGCTCAGTGTCCCAAGCTGAAATATGGAGGGAACCTGTTAGCATTGAGCAAAGGTAATTGGGGGGGG
>NW_005842509.1:1082062-1084760 GCF_000455745.1 Alligator sinensis | reverse complement strand
AAGAGGCTCCAGGTGGGAAACAATGGCAGCCGGGGGAAGGAGGCCTGGGCTCTGGGCAGCTGCAGCAAGCAGCAGGCAGGCTGCAAACAGCTGCGTTGGGCTCATCACCTCCGTTCCAGGAGCTGGGGAGAGACCAGGGCTGTACTACCTCAGGCCCCGCCCGCTCCGACGCATGGTGCGGAGCTGACTCTGGGGCCCAGCACAGCTGTTTGGAGTCCCCCGGCTCTGGAGAGCTGCTGCCAGCTGGGATCCCGGGGCTGCTCCTAACAGGCAGCTGGGACGCTGCAAGCCCTGCTGGGAGCAGCTCGGGCTCCATCGCTGACAGCAGCTAGGGGCTGGCTACTGGCAGGCCCCGAGCCCACGCCGGGGGTGGCGGAGCTGGGGCTGGCCATAGTGTGCCAAGCAAAATGGCCTCGCATGCCACACTTGGCACACGTGCCAGGGGTTGCCCTGGCTACTAAATAATATATTATTTAGTAAATAGATTTAGTAAATATATTATCTAGGCCATAGCTACTAAATAATATATTTTTTGCCTTCCAACTTTGACATGAAGTTGTTTTCTAGGTAGTATTAATCTGTATTTGTGCTTACTTGCTGTACGATCATACTGTTCAGACAGCATAGCCATGATTTAGAAACAAAAAGACCTCTTTTGAACTACTGCAAATACATACAGTATTCTTGCAGAAACAGGATTTTCTTAATCCTTCTAAACAAACTAACTCCCTGATTTTACCTAGCAGGAAAATACACCTGGCAGTTACATATTCCAAGTAAAAATGAAAAGGACTTCATGTTAAACTAACTCAGATTTTTATCTTTAAGGTTTATAGTTCATCAACTATGAAATTCCAGCTCCCTAGTTAGAGGCATACAAGGTACTAAGGAAGGAGGCATAAGAGATAATTACTGAAATACTGGACCTCTGTCTGGAATACAGACTTTCTGCAAAAAATTCTCACTGTTGCGGCTCCTGCAAACCGTAGAGCAGACAACTCCATACTTAGCAGTTTTCCCACCAATGTATCAAGCAACTTTTTTTTTTAAACGTATCTAAAAGCAAGAGCACTGATGATGGCTGCCAATGCCAGAGCATCTTTTACACCAGTATTAAACCTTGAAATTCAGGAGCAATTAACTTCCTAGCATACATCACTCATCTTTAACTTGATTTTATATGATTTTACATTTATATAGTCCCGTCCCCGTCCCCCCCCCCCCCCAAAAATCTTATAAAATATGTATCAATTAGGAACCAAGTCATTCCACCATTTTAGAATATCTGAAGGTATTCTATTTCTGGGAGAAGTTGATCTAATATCCAATATCTCTAGTAAATAAAAACTCTACCCCAATGCTTCTGTCTGCCAGGAAAGAGATCAAGTAAAAGATTTCTCTACAATCCTCTCGGCAGCTTCAGTTAATAAGTTGTGCCTTAAGGAAATGATCCTTCGGGCACAGAGGGAGACTATCCCGATGCGGGGAAAAAGGGGGAAAGAGGCCGAGAGGCTTCCTTGGCTGACCAGAGAAATCCAGTGCAGCCTACGGGCAAAAAGCGGGGCATATAAAAAGTGGAAACGGGAAGAGATTACTAAAGAGGAGTATACCTCCTCTGCTTGCGCTTGTAGGGAGGCAGTTAGACAGGCCAAAGCTACCATGGAGCTGAGGATGGCATCCCAAGTTAAGGATAACAAAAAATTGTTCTTTAGATATATAGGGAGTAAAAGGAAGGCCCAGGGTGAAATAGGACCTCTACTAAATGGGCATAAGCAATTGGTGACGGACAGGGTGGACAAGGCTGAACTCCTCAATGAGTTCTTTGCCTCAGTGTTCCTAAGCGATGGGCAAGACAAGGCTCTCGCTGGGATTGTAGAGAGGCAGCAGCAGGATGCCAGACTACCAAGCGTAGACCCTGAGATGGTGCAGAGGCACTTGGAGGAACTGGATGCGTTTAAGTCGGCAGGCCCGGATGAGCTCCACTGAAGCGACTGCCGGGCGTCATTGCGCAGCCACTGGTGGGAATATTTGAACACGCATGGCGCATGGGCCAGGTCACGGAAGACTGGAAAAGGGCCAATGTGATCTCCATTTTCAAGAAGGGGAGGAAGGAGGACCCAGGCAACTATAGCCCAGTCAGTCTCACCTCCATCCTTGGCAAAGTCTTTGAAAAAATTATCAAGGCTCACATTTGCAAGAGCCCGGCAGGACAAATTATGCTGAGGGGAAACCAGCATGGGTTCATAGCAGGTAGATCATGCCTGACTAATCTAGTCTCTTTTTATGACCAGGTTACAAAACACCTGGACGCAGGAGTAGGGGTAGACGTCGTTTACTTAGACTTCAGGAAGGCCTCCGATATGGTATCCCATACCATACCGGTGAACAAATTAAGAGGCTGTGACTGGGATGATTACACAGTCTGGTGGGTGGCAAACTGGCTAAAGGGTCATACCCAGAGAGTGGTGGTGGATGGGTCGGTATTGACCTGGAAGGACGTGGGCAGTGGGGTCCCGCAGGGCTCGGTCCTTGGACCAATACTCTTTAATGTCTTCATCAGCGACTTGGACGAGGGAGTGAAGTGTACTCTGTCCAAGTTTGCGGATGACACAAAAATGTGGGGAGAAGTAGACACACCGGAGGGCAGGGAACAACTACAGGCACATCTGGACAGGTTGGACATATGGGCAGAAAACAA
>NW_005842509.1:1072643-1081496 GCF_000455745.1 Alligator sinensis | reverse complement strand
ACCCACCTCTCTTTCCTGCCTATGCAGGGTGTCGGACTCGATGATCTATTGAGGTCCCTTCCGACCCTAACATCTATGAATAGTAAGAAAATGTATTTCATGTGGAGTGTGTAGGAATACTTCACACCCTCTGGCCTGTTTTTAACAAGCCACAGAAACTTTATAAATATAAGACATACTTTGCATACACAAGGAAATCCTCTCTGATAATATCTGTGTGCATTTTGCAAACTAAGCCCTCAAACAGATTAATCCCTTGATGACAGGCTCTTTGGAATCTAGCTTTATCCAATGCTGGGTGGCAACTGCCCCATTTGGCTCCTGCATGTCTCAGGAAAGCTGTTTTTCCCCTTAAGAGGCTTCTCTTTTGCAAATGCTCAACAAACGCCTAATCCCTCTAATGCTGCTGTACAAAACCTATGTATTTGACTGCAGCCATTTTATACCTCACACCTTGTGAGCAGATTCAAAATTTAAGTATCAGTTTGCATACAACTACTAACTTATTCATATAAATTGTACAATAAAACATCATGTGCAAACTAAGTACTTACTGTGGCTCCTCTTATTCAAAGGTATTCAACTGTTCACCAAGAAGTTAAGCCTATGTTATGCCTCTTGTGAAAAATACTTTCCTATGTTTTTAATATTACTGTGTAGTGGTGACATGAAAATTAAATAATTTAAACAGTGTCACAGCCAGTAATAGAATCCAGAATGCCCAAACCCCTGGCTAGCCACAACATCCTAGTCTATAAACCTTGCTTCATTATACTAGAAAGGCTCCACTACCACCAGTCCACTAATCCCTTGGAATATAGCACCTGTCACTTGACAGGCACAAGGCGTGCTAATCTGTTTGAAATAAGCATATCTCCATCTCCTGCTGGGAAAATGCAGCAATAAGAATAACCTTTGGCTCCTGTTGATTCCTGTGGGGAACAAAGGGGAGAACTGCTTATCTTGTTACTGCTTTTCTCCTATCAGGGCAGGATTTCAAGCAAGCCAGAACACCACTCCTTTATTCGATAGAGATAATCATTATTTTAAAAAACTCAGAATTTAATTACAGAGAATGTTTGTTTTAAGTATACCCTGATATCCTTATTAGAATACAGGGGCATCCAGCTAATGTACTTGCTTTGTTTAGCATAGTTGAGTATTGTTCCTTTTGATTACCTTAAGCTAAAATAATGCCTCATGAACTCCCCGAACTTTTTAAAATTTATCCTATTATGCATCCCATAAGGCTCCAAGTGAGCCACTTGGGAAGGAGAAAGAGGTCACAAGCAGAGGGAAGGGAAGACAACACAAAGGACATGGGAGATTTAAAAAGGGGACATTACCCCTTTTTCATGCTAAAATTTTGTATCCTTTTTAGAAGGTGCTTGTGCAATCCTGTGAACAGCAGCTGTCAACACAGGAATTATGACTGAGCTAACTGTAGAAGTTAAATTCTAGGATCAGCACCAGAGGCTGGTTTCTACAGGCTGAACTCCTGGCTCAGATGCAATTTCAAGTTGCCACCACCGGATGCTGCTGTTCGCAAGCTGACCAGCTTCTGTAAAACTTAAAAGTTTTGTACAGTTGGGCTGAACAAATGAGCAGTCACCTGCCAGGCTAGGATGCTTGCAGGCAACAGTCAGTCAGCAGCATTTATTGCTGAACCCCCAAGCTGGCAGTGTGCACTGCTAGAGTGAGTTAACAATCTCCCAGGCATACTTATTAGGATGGAAATAGAGTACCATGAGGCCTCTGCTAGCCTTCTGGCAAGCAGTTACCTGCCAGCTCAGCTATATTCTCCCTGCTTCTGGGGTACTGCTGGGATGTGCATAAAGCCCATGCTCATGGCTCAAAAAGCAGACACTGCCTCAGACAAGAGGCAACAAAAAAAAGTCTCCAAGGGATGACACGAGAGGATGATGGTCAAGGTGTGACATACAGTCAAGGGAGAAGGCTGTTCTCACTGGCTTGAATATCTAAAGTTTTCAGCCTCTGAACATGTTCAGCAAGAGCAAAGGGCAAAAACTCAACTCCTGATACTAGTTTTTAAAGTCATGATTTCTGAATTCTCAGTGCTGACAATCCTAGGGAGGTGAAAGCACCATTGGTGCCTCTTATTATCACCAGTGAATGGGTAAGTGGGCAGGCACTATTTAATATCGTACTCTCCACCTGCTACAGGTAAGACGGGGACTAGCGGGGGTTGCTCTACGTAACTGCAAGGGATGAAGAGAGGAACTACCAACACTCCCAGAACAAAGCCATGTATTGGGGCTGGAGGATCTATTGCAAGATATGACCTTCTCTGTAATATTAAATTATGTTTAGTAAGTGGTTTTGGTAAAAATAATAGCTCTCACTACAATGAAGAGGGGGGAAAGACATTTGTCAGGTACTTCCTCATTTCTTCTTTTGACAATCATATTAAAAAGCAAAAGCAGTGAAAAGAAAAAAAGCAAACTTACCAGCCTTAAAGCTGAGTTCATCTTGCTCTTGACCCTCATAGTCATAGAGTGCACGTACTCTCACTTCCACTGCCAGGGAGGTATCTTCATCAAATGGATTAGTTTCTCCATTGGCATCAGTGGAAGAAAATGGATTGTTGGGCTCTTCATCTGACCACTCTGTAGGGTAGCTTTGGTTTTTCTCATAGCTGCTAACACTAAAAAATCAATTTTAAATGGTTTTAATTTCCTCTCAACTCATTAACCCTGATTATATAATATCAATTTTAACTACTTAAGTGTATCCATTAATGCCTATATTTTAGTATTTTGTATTTCTGAAGCAGTGTTTCTCAATATTTGAAGCTGGCAATCCCCTATAATTAAAATAATGGGGGTTACATGGGTTTTTTTTATCACTTACGTTTGTGAAAAATGCATCAGCAATAACAAACCTATGAGAGGCTGACAGAATGCTCTAAAGGAAAAAAATGCACAGATAGTAGGGAGTGAGATTCTCTTTGCTTCAGATTAATAGTTTTCAATACTTCGAGCACCCTACTCCCTTGCTTTTCTTACCTCCCCCTGGACATTGCAAGCCATCAGTTGTGAAACACTTTAAAGGAACACTTTTAGAACCAGTAACTCAGTTAAAGAAATGGTAACTATTGAGTCTACACATGCAATTCAATGCACTCCTAGACAAACTGTCACAATACAACAAGTAACTGACAACGTTTAAGTGGGAAGAAAACAGTCTTGAAAGGGGACTTTTCCAGTGAGGACACTCAACAGCAAGGCTCCAGCAGTAGTTTCACAGCAGGTTGTTATACCTCACTTTTTTTTTTATAGAGATATAATGTAAGAACAAAAAGGCAATAAGAAACTGTGTTAGCAGCCACCAATGTCCAGTGTAAATTCAAACCAAAAGAGAAGACAACATATATAGTATCTGTTAGAAAAGATAAATTAGGTTACAATTCTTTTTACATAAATTTTCATAAAGGTTTCAAGCATTGTACAACCTAGCATCTTTGCAGAAACCCAAAATTGGAAAGCCTGGATAGAGAAAGTACAAGTGTGAAAACAGTTTAAAAAAAAAAAGCATTCTTTCACCAACTTTTTGATTTTATTGTCCTCCTTTTCACTGACAGTACTCCCAGTATCTTCTTCATCTTCAAAGGGATTGTAACTTGATTGTACTGACTGCACTGTGTTACTCGGGACACTAAGATTGCTATTTGGGAGAGAGAGAGCATTAAGGTGACCCTATCAGCTCAAAGAATCAGATGTCAATATAATTAACATTACACTAAGAGCAAGCTAATAGCAGTTACCCTTCCCTGGTCAAAAACTACTAAATCAAGGATATTGCTTCAATTTTTCAGGACAGCCCAAACCCACCCCTACCCTCATCTAAATCTAAAACTCTGTGACTGCAACACTAAGTATTTCCTATCATATTTGCAGTTCAGTGTTTTAGTTAATCTGTTGCTTGCTAGAGAAAGTAACACCTATTTTCTAGCTATATTGCATTCCTTTCACAAAGAAAAATCTGAATGTTCTGCCAGTGAGTAAACTGCATCCAGAAATGGCATAAAATTCTTAGCAAGCTAGAATTCTAGAGTATTTTACAAAAGGCCGTTGTTCCCATACTACAGATGGGGCAAACCCATACATATGGCAGTTAAATAAGCCAGGGATGGGGAAGTTCAATTTCTGATGGACTGGTTTCTTCAATTGTAGGATGAAAGAGAAACAAAGATGTGCTGAGTAACCAAAAATAAGATGGATGAGAACCACCAAAATACTCAGTAAACTTCAGAATCATCTCCTTTCCAAACTCCGGAAATCATTTTCTGTATATGTTCCCTAGCTATAGAAGTACTGCAAAGCACTATGTCTTTCTGAGACAAGTGAGCCATGCTCTTTTTATCTGGGTGGCTAATGAAATTTCTCATCTGTACTTCCCTAATGAATTCCAAGATAACATTTCTTTCCTATTCTTCTAGTTTTAGACACTGACATGAAAAAAAACTGTATACCTGCTATGTTTGTTAGGCTGTGAAGCCTGATCTCCTGTCTGGCTAATACCAGTTAAAGTCACTCCATCTGCAGGTTTCTTCTTTTCCCTTCTACTAAGAGTACGGTTCAGATCTCCAGAATACTCCTACAAATGACAACAAAGTAAGAGTTTAAGCTAGTCAATACTACAAATTTTAAAACTGAATTTTAGAACACACAACAAAACCAATGAGCTAATAAGTTAAAAAAGATTTAAATGCTTCACGTTATCTTTAGGTCTGTTCTCTTATTTGCCTTACTAGGCATTCCGAGGGATCTCTACATCCCTGTTCAAGTCACAAGAATACCCATTCTTCCCCACCTAATACTACTAGCACATGGGAGAGCCTAATGTTGTAGCTACCAGGTTTCTGTGAACTGGAGGAAGAAAACATTGGAGTCAGTCTGTGTAGTTGTCTAAAAGTTAGACTGAGGAATTACTTTTCAGTGATACAAATGTATATTATGTATATTCATCTTTAAAATTAAACTATTTCAAATTTGAAATTAACTAATTAAAATTATTATAATTTCAATAGTTTGAAATTAAACTATTTATATTTGAAATTATGACAGCCTTTAAGGCTAAAACTTTATTCTTAAAAAAATATTCAAGCAATACATATTCAACAGATTCTCCTATAATAATCTGCAAAAGAATTCACCTATTACACTTTTGTTACACAGAGCTATTGCATGGCCTCTGGCAATTTTATACTGGCAGTAAGCAACATGATGGCTTCAACTTTTCATATAACTTGAATCCTAAGGTCCAGCACTGTGGGTTTTTTAAAATACACAGTTTAGTCACTGTTGCTAAAATCCATTATTTTCTATCCAGGAAAATATACACATGGTTAGAGTTGTTATAAAAAACATGGAGTCATATATAAAGCATCATGATATTGGAAGTTTTGAACTTATAATTTGAAACTAATGAGTAGATAAGCAGGTCTGACAGCACAGGGCTGCACACAGCTGACAGGTGCAAAGTCAGTCCTAAACTGCATTAAGGAGACTATCCTCCAAGCCCAAAGGGAGGTAATCCCAACACAGATCAAAGAGGGCAAGAGGGCACAAAAGCCCCCATGGCTCACCAAAAGCATCCAGGTACATCTCCTAGCTAAAAAGGAGGCGTACACCCAATGGAAGGGAGGGGCCATCACCAGGGAGGACTATACCTCGGTTGCTCGGGACTGTAGGGTGGCGGTTAGGAAGGCCAAGGCGGAGATGGAACTGGGAATAGCTACCCAGATCAAGGACAACAAGAAGTCCTTTTTTAAATACATAGGGGGTAAAAAGAAGGTACCGGGTAACGTGGGGCCTCTGCAGGACACACTAGGAAAACTGGTCATCGCACCAGACAGCAAAGCTAACCTATTTAACAATTTCTTTGCCTCCATTTTTCTGAGCAGGGACTGGGTCATCCCCCCGCACTGGGACTCCCGTAGGCCCCAGGAGAGGTGCACCCAGGCCTACGGTCAGAGAGGACCTAGTCAGGGAACTTCTGGAGGGACTGGACATATTTAAATCAGCAGGTCCTGATGATCTCCACCCCAGAGTGCTAAGGAAATTAGCACAAGTCATTACGGGACCCCTGGCATGGATTTACGAGCACTCATGGTGCTCTGGCGATGTGCTAGAGTACTGGAAAAGGGCCAATGTGGTTCCCATTTTCAAAAACAGGAGGAAGGAGGACCCAGGAAACTACAGGCCTGTTAAGTCTTACCTCAGTCCTGGGTAAGCTTTTTAAGAGAATTATCCTGGTGCATGTCCATGAGGGGCCAGCAAGGGAGATTATGCTTAGTGGCAACCAACATGGGTTCATTAGAGGCAGGTCCTGTCAGACCAACCTGGTGGCCTTTTGTGACCAGGTCACAAAATCCTTGGACGCAGATGTCATGGTGGACATAGTCTTTCTGGACTTTAGGAAGGCCTTTGACACTGTCTCTCACCCCATTCTCATTAAAAAACTAGGGGACTGTGGCGTCAATACCTACACAATCAGATGGGTCACTAATTGGCTGGAGGGCTGCACCCAGAGAGTGGTGGTGAACAGGTCGTATTCGACCTGGAGGGATGTGGGCAGTGGGGTTCCGCAGGGCTTGGTCCTTGGGCCCGCACTGTTCAACATCTTCATCAGTGACTTGGATGTGGGGGAAAAAAGCACCCTGTTCAAATTCACAGATGACACTAAGATGTGGGGAGAAGTGGGCAATGGAGGGTCCCTTCCGAACCTATCAACTATGAAACTATGCATACTAATGTAAAGTAGAAATTGAGTGGCAGCACAATAGCAATACAAAAAGGGACAAAAAAAAACAAAAGCAGAAAACACTTGTATTACCATAGGAACTATCCCCAACTTTGAATGACCCTGTTCAAAAATAAGGATTGGGCTTGTTGTAGAAAAGTAACAGGTGAAGCAGAATACAGGGAAAATAAAAAATGCTAAAAACTTGATAAGCTGGTATTGTTAGCTTACTCAGGATCATCAGTCTTAAAAATCAGAATTCAATTGGCTTTCAGATATTTAGGCTCTTTCAACTTCGTACTTTTGCAGTTTACGATTTAATATTTCTAAATGTGGTTGATCATAAAATATTTACTTACTTCATCCTTGTAGCATGTAAAGAAAAATTATTCAGTTAGAAAACAGAAGTAACTTAATATAGAGAGATACAATTAGTTGAAGCCCAACAGCCCACACACAAAAAACAACTGTAGTTCAAGACTTCACACTGACAAAAATAGTGCGTCATTAAGCTTACATTTGAGCTTTTCCAGCCCTGAAAAACTCAATTAAAAATGCTGCTAAAAACGTGTTTAAGCAACATATTTCAAATTCTCCCTTAATGATAAATGACATTTCCATACCAGAGGCAGGAATTCTTGTGGGAGCTATCTTCTATTACACCAAGTGTATACCTGGGATGGAGACAGACAAGCTTTCAGGCATCACAATACCCTTCCTCAGGTCTCCTCAAGTGAAACCTGAGGAAGGCTACTGTGATACCAAGAGCTGGTCTGTGCCCATCCCAAGCATGAAGTTGATCTAATAAAAGATATCACCCACGAGAACTCTTGCCTCTTGCATATTTCCTGAACAATCAACAACATCATTTGAATAGTACTATTTCCATTCCACCAATTTGGTGACCATAACTGTTGAAACATCTTTAAACTCTCTCCTTCCATTAACTATGCTTTAACTTTTATTAGATAATTAACAGCATTAACTTTTATGAGAAAAGGTTATATTAATAGCCATCATAAAGATGCTGGTCAGACAAACAAGCTCAGGTTCCTTTCTTATTCTCCTTGAATAAGTCATCAACCCTTGGGGTCTGCAGCTCTCCCCTCTGGCACCTCAGAGACCGCCACGCAGACAGAGCCCCTGGCTCTCGGCTGCAGGGGCTGCCTGTCACTTTTTCAGGCTCTGGGGCCCAGGAGCAAGGCCGCCTTCCCTTGTGGGGTCTGCTCCCTACTGGGGTCTCTGGCACGCCAGCTGGAGGAGCTCCAGGCCGCAGTCCAGAGACTGCACGCCATCAGGGATTGTGAGCAGGAGATAGACTCCTACTGCCAGGCCCTTCTCCCCCAGGAGGCGGACGGTAGACCACGGTCTCCCTCCAGGACAAGGGAGGACCCGGGGACCTCCCTTTCTGTCCAACCATGGAGTTGGACCAAGGTGGTCAAGGGCCCCAGGGCTCGCCGCACCAAGGCCCCTGTCCCGCTGGAGCTTTGCAACAGGTACAAACCTCTTGCAGCCCCAGCAGAGCCTGCTGAGTTGCCAGCTCCCGCAGGCAACACAGATGACACTGTAGCTACTGCCCCCGCTCTCCCTAAGACCAAATGCAAAGTGTTTGTCATGGGAGACTCCATCCTGAGGGGGACTGAGGGGGTAATCTGCCACCCCGACCCCTTAGCCCGGGAAGTTTGCTGCTTCCCGGGAGCCTGCATCTGAGACATTGCAGAGAAGATCCCTAAGCTCCTCCAGCCCACTGACCACTATCCCATGCTCCTCATCCATGTGGGCACCAATGACATGGCTCAGAGTGCTCCTAGCCGGGTCATGAGGCACTACAGGAATTTGGGTGCGGGGCTAAAGGGTCTGGGGGCACAGGTGGTGTTTTCTTCGATCCTCCCAGTCTCAGGCTATGGGCTGAGGAGGGAGAGGAGGATCCAGGTAGTCAACCAAAGACTGCAGCGCTGGTGTCATCAGGAAAGCTTTGGCTTCCATGACCACAGTCCACCCTTTGGAGAGAGGAAGTGAGCTGCTGGGAAGGGATGGCCTCCACCTCTCTCCTTTGGGGAGGAGGCTCTTCTCAGCCAGACTGGCTGA
>NW_005842509.1:1069557-1070609 GCF_000455745.1 Alligator sinensis | reverse complement strand
GTCAGTTTTTCACCAGTCCCATGGGACAGCCCTGCCCACTATGGGTTAGGGAGGCCCAGGGGAGGGAGATTCCTTGCCCTCCATCAAAGCTGATCTCGTGAAGGAACACTTTGACAGGCTGGATACCTTTAAGTCAGCCGGCCCTGATGGGTTACACCCAAGGGTACTCGGGAAGCTGGCAAGCATCATAGCTCAGCCCCTGGTACAGATCTTTGAGAGCTCTTGGCACTCTGGTGAAATGCCCGACGATTGGAAGAGGGCCAATGTTGTGCCTATCTTCAAGAAAGGGAGGAAAGTAGATCTGGCAAACTACAGGGCCATCAGCCTGACCTCTATCCTGGGGAAGGTCTTGGAAAAGATTATCAAGGAGGCCATCCTTAACAGACTAGCTGAAGGCAATATCCTGAGGGATACCCAGCATGGGTTTGTTGCAGGTAGGTTTTGCTTGACCAATCTTTGCTTGACCAATCTTGACCAATCCAATCCTTTTATGACAAGGTGACTTATCACCTGGACAAGGGGGAAGAGATCAACGTTGTATATCTTGACTTTAAAAAAGCCTTTGATCTGGTATCCCACGATCACCTCTTGGCTAAACTGGCTAACTGCGGCCTCGACTTCACCATGATCCACTGGCTGTGCAATTGGCACCACCAGAAGGTGGTGGTCGACAGGAGTCAATCGTCTTGGTGCACTGTGACCAGTGGGGTCCCTCAAGGCTCTGTCCTAGGGACTATACTATTTAACATCTTCATCAATGATGTGGACATTGGTGACAGAAGCAGACTGGTCAAGTATGCCAACGACACCAAACTCTGGGGTAAAGCATCCACACCTGAGGACAGAAGGGTGATCCAGTCAGATCTTGACAGGCTCATGAAATGGGCAGACAAGAAACTGATGGTGTTCAACATCGAAAAATACAAGGTTCTCCACCTTGGGAGGAAAAACCTGCAGCATGCTTATAGGCTCGGTAGTGCTACACTGGTTAGCGCTACAGATGAAAGTGACTTGGGGGTCATGGTTGACCACAAGATGAACATGAGCCTTCA
>NW_005842509.1:1060052-1069538 GCF_000455745.1 Alligator sinensis | reverse complement strand
TTCCATCCATAGATGCTTCTCAAGCAAATCCCAGGATGTCATTCTCCTGTTGTACTCGGCCTTGGTGAGGCCGCAGCTGGAGTACTGCAGTCAGTTTTGGGCTCCACAATTCAAAAAGGATGTGGAGGAACTTGAGAGGGTGCAGAGGAGAGCCACACGCATGATCAAAGGTCAGGAAAACAGATATGATGAGAGGCTGAGAGCTATGGGGCTCTTCAGCCTGGAAAAGTGCAGGCTCAGGGGTGATCTGGTGGCCACCTATAAGTTTATCAGGGGTGCTCATCAGAATCTGGCATCTGTTCACCAGAGCGCCCCAAGGGATGAAAAGATCAAACTGTCACAAACTCCGCTGCGACCGATTCAGGATGGACGTAAGAGAGAACTTCTTCACTGTCCGAGCCCCCAAGTTCTGGAATAGACTGCCGTCGGAGGCGGTTCAAGCACCCACTTTGAACACCTTCAAGACACATTTGGATGCTTATCTTGCTGGGATCTTATGACCCCAGCTGACTTCCTGCCCCTGCGGCAGGGGGCTGGACTCGATGATCCTCTGGGGTCCCTTCCAGCCCAAATGTCTATGAAATATCTAAAACTGAAAGACTGTTTAAATTGCATGGGAATTTGTATAATTTCTCATTGTTGAAAAATACTTCATGGTACATAGACAACTTCTTTATATGTAAGTATGAAGTTGGGTTTTTGATTCTCTTAACTTTTACTTTCATTTTTAAATATGAAAGTACAAACAAGTCTTCCAGAAAACTCATTTAGAAATATTCTCATTACTGATTTAATAGCATTCTAGGTACTAGACCTACCATATTTACTTGATGCTAAGATGAGGCTTCCTCCCATTTAACATGGAGGGGAGGAAGGCCCTTGTCTTAGACTTGGGGGTGGGGGTGCACAAGCAGCTGCTGAGGCTCAGGTTCCAGCCCCTACCCCTGCTGCCTCTGTACTCTGCTATCTCCCCACTGCAGCCTCTCCACCCCACCACCACCACGCAGCCTCTGTTCCCCCATCTGCTCCTCTTCCTCCCCATCCTTACACCTGCTCCATGCTGGCAGGCTCCATCCACCCTAAAACCTGGGACACTAAGCACAGCCCCAGCCCAGCCCTGTAGCACTGGCATGCAGCGCACACAGCTTGGCTGGGACTGCTCAGTGCCCCAGGTTGCAGTATGGATGGAAACTGCTGGTCTCGAGCAAAGGTAAGGGAGGGAGGGAACAGGAAAAGAGGCTGTGGGGGAGGACCAGGAGGGGAAGAAGAAGGGGACGGGGAAGGAGGGAACAAGCAGGGGGCAGAAAGAAACAGGAGGCAAACTGTTTGACCTCCCCACACTACCTGCTCCCCTGTGGGGTGGGGGGGAGGGGGGGGAAATCAACCCTCCAAAAATTGGATTCTGTACATGGAAAATGAAAACAAATTGATACATTTTCCATGTATAGTATCTAATTATTGTGGAGGTTGTCTTAAATTCAGAGTCAACTTAGATTTGAGTAAATTCAGCGTTTTTCTTTCAGCGGCAAAGTACTTGCCTGAATGCTGGCTGAAAAGGAGTCCTAATTAAAGTTAACATACACAAGATGTTTAAACGGGGGTGAGAACAGATGTACCAGGTAAATCCTGGTTTACAACATAACCTATAAAACTGACTCATTTTAACTCTGCGGAAAGCTGTTTACAAGGCTGATACAGTGACCAAGTCAGAGAAATAGCAGGGTAACTCTGTGTCCTGGACAGTGACAATGCACAGGGTAGTGTTAACTGCTGCGGTGCCAATAGTAGTGGCAGCTATTTTTGTATCCCCTCCCCAAAAAGGCAACATCTGGAACTACTAGTGCCCTGATCTTTGTTACCCCTCTGCACCCCCCCACTTATGCTACTGAAAAAAATCTAAAAGGGAGACAGACTTTTTAAAACTTTACAAACCCAGTTTCCTTAGGTTAAGAAATTAGAGAACAGTATGCAACAAAAAACAGCTTTTAAAAAAAACCATTAAGTTTTTACCTCAAACTGAGGCCAATTCATAGACATCCCAGGACCTTGATTAGCTCTAAACCACCTAAGGTCTTCAACAGCATCTGCTGCTTTGATGTTCTGCTCCAATTCACGGTAGATATTTTTGTAACTACAAGACATATTAAGGTATAAATTAGAAATCTGGTAAATGTACTAATCAAATAGGAAAATGTATGTTTTATCATGTTTTCTGACGCATAACACATGACCAACTACTATATGGAATAGGACACAGCTGCTAAATAATGTGCAGAACTTAACAGTAGCAGTTAAAGGAATAAAAAGCAGAAGATGGGGCAGGGTGGCACTTTATACACCAGCTTGTCCAGAGAGGCATGAACTTCCATAGGCTAGAGACCACTTCATCAGAGGCTATGAATGAAATGTTATTCATAGTGTCTGACAAAATAAGCTATAGTCTATGAAAGCTTATGCCTCTCTGAACAAGTTAAGGTACCACCCTGTTCTGCCTTACTTCAGGCCAACTTCCTCTCTCTATTAATAGTTTAAAAAAATAAAATAAAATAAATGCAAAAAGTTATTTGGATAAAATATTTAGCTTTTAATAACTCAAGAGATTTTGGGGTGTTTCTGAAGTCATTATACAATATCACTCTGTATGTAAACACGGTGTTAGAAATGTGACATACAGGGCACCCAGCCACTTTAATTAAAATGCCTGCAGTATCACGTGTATTCAGCAGTGGGGGATCTTTAACTAAAACTTGTTTGGCAAGCATTCTATTCAAAGAGCTTCAGTTAAAGCACCCCTGCTGCCATTTTGAAACGTGGGACACTGAATACAGAAGATGCTGCAGCACGCTGGAGTGTTCTGATTAGAACACTCCAGCAAACTAATCAGAACATGTCAGAGCATATGTAAAAGTCCACTCAGTGACATATAAATGATACTACACATTTAACTCCATATGTAAATCCTTATTTTTAATATTGCCTAAAAACATTCCAAGATTTTATGCACGCTGGCCTAAAAGACAATGTTTTCCCTAGAACAAGGACAGGCAAAGTTTGGCCCGTGGGCTAGATCAGGCCTGTGGCAGACTTCATTTCCCAGCAGCCCCTGCCTGCATTTCCAAGGAGACCCCACAAATGGTGGCTCCATGACAGCACAGGGCCAGGGTTTCCATGGAGACCAACCCCAGCAACGCTGGCAGGGTGTGCAGCTGGGTGGGGAGTTGCTCTAGGGCTAGGATCTTGCAGTGGTGACAGCATGGTTTTGAGCTGGGGCACAGCTGTGATCCACTGCCTGTGTGCCTCAGGCAGGGGCGTGCAGGCAGCAGATCGCAGCTCTTCCCCAGCTCTGGACCATGCTATCACCACTGCAAGATCCCACGCCCCGGCTGCAGAGTAGTTCCCTGCCGAGCTGTGTGTCCTGCTGGTCAGTGCTGCTGGGGCTGGTGTCCATGGCTCTGCACTGTCACAGTGCTGCTGCTTCTGGGGTCTCCATGGACACTGGCTGCAGTGACATGGGCAGGGGCTGCTGGGAAATGGTTCAGCCATCAACCATATCTGCTGTTTTGCCCACCCCCACCCTAGAAGGTTACAGCATTGGAATGGAAAACTAATGAATTCTTATATTCATAGACCAAACCATAATAAAATCAAATCAGTAGCCAATGCAAGGTTTTCCAACATATCCTATGCTATCACATGCACAGGTCTGATATAAATACCTTCAAATACTGTATTTTCATTTCTTACCATGGGAAGCTATTTTGAAGTGCAACAGATTTACTTTTAAAATACTTTTTATTTAAAACAACAAATTCCATGTGGAGAGAGATGAAAAAGATCAATCTGACATATTCCCTTTAGTAACTATAGCCATTACTCCTAGTTTCATCCAAATATTTCTTTCCTCTTCTGCAGTCTTCAAATAGATGCTGGCTATGAAACAGGCAAACTATTAAGAGATCCACTTAGGGCCCATCTACATTTTCACTGCAATTAAGGACTCTGGACTTCAGACTACAATGGGTCATGCCAAGCTGTAGACATCCAACTTACAGCTTGCCAGTGAAGGGGGAACCTGGGATCATGATCCTGCCCCCCGCCCCCCTCACCACACTGGTAACTAGAAAGGGTGCAACTGGGGATCTGATCCCTGATCCCCCCCCACCCAAAAAAAAAAAAAAAAAAATCACACTTCCTACCATGCATCATCAGCAGCAATCCCTTGCAGTCGAAGATGTCTGACTTCCATTATTTTCTTATCTGTGGGTCTGAAGATGGCTGACAAGGCCAGACCAGAATCAATAGGTTCTATTGCAACTTGGGCACATGTTTCTATGTGGGGTGGATGGCTATGGATTCCTGATTTGGTCCATTACATGCTGCTGCTCCCACTTTTCCATCTCCTGTTGTCATTGTGAGGTTTCAAAGTACCGAGATCCTTGCAACAGACTCTTCCTTCATTTGGGATGGTCCTGGGCAATAGCCACCCACAAGTTGATGTAATTCTGCATTTTTTCCAAGATGGCCTTGAGGACATCCTTGAAGCACTTTCTCTACCTTCCTCTTGAGTGTACACCTTGACTGAGCTTGGAGAATAAAAATTGCTTCAGAAGTCTGGCGTCAGACATCCAGATGACATAGCTGGCTCAGCAAAGTTGATGTTGGATGATCATCGCCTCAATGCTCATGGTGTTCGCTTGTGAGACGATGCTAACATTGGTGAATTTGTCTTCCCACTGGATTGAAAGCATCTTCCATAGGCAGCATTGACGGTGCCTCTCCAGCTACTTGAAGCGTCTCCTGTACATTGTGCATGTCTTGGCTCCATACAGTAAGGTGGGGCTCATGACTGCTTGATAAACCATGAACTGGGTTTCAAATTCAAAGTCATGATCTTTGAACACCCAAGTCCTCCGGTGTCTGAAGGCTGCACTCCCACATCTTAGGTGATGTTGGATTTCTTCGTTGATGTGAGCCTTCTGCGAGAGATGGCTTTTGAGGTTCAGGAAATACTCAACATTCTCCAGAGTCTTGGTGCAAATCTGAATTATCGCAGCTTGTTGATGAAGGACCTTAGTCTTCTGAATGTTAAGCATCAGTCCCATTTTCTTGTATGCCTCAGTAAAAACATCAATGATTGCCTGAAGGTCTGCTTCCAAGTGAGCACAAACTACAGCATCATCAGCATACTGCAGCTTGATGACTGAGGTCAAGGTTTTGGCTCGGAGTTGGCTGAGATTAAACAGTTTACCATTCATTCAGCCCCACTCCGAAGCTTGTTGGTGGTCAGATGTAGCATCGCAATAAGGAATATTTTCTAACCATGCATGTGTGGCATAGCAGGAGGTGTGATTGCTGGGATCGTGGATCAGATCCTATGGCACCTTTAAATTAATATATTAGGCCAGGGGCCCAATATATTTATAACTCATCCACAAAACCCTTGTTTTTCCCCTCTTGCAAGTTACTTTTTCATTTTCTTTTCTACATTCCTCTAATAACCACTTAACCTCCAAGTGGATAGCAGAAAACTTTGCCATCATCTACATATTAGAAAACAGAAAAATAGGCTGTTTTAAAAGCAAGACATAGAATTTTATTGGTGTCTGTCACATACTACTCCTGATGCACAAGGAGGGAAAAAAATAGAGACTAAAACCATATTTAACTGAACAGAGATCCCTCAATCCCTCCCCGCCACCAAGATCTGTTTCTTGAGAGGGACAGACCCAAGTGGTCAAAAGGTTTTACATTATAAGTAAAACAGTCACAACCTGATGTGGACATACCAGCAAAAGAGCACCTTTACATAAAAAAGTTTGACATATGGGGTGATATATAGGAGAAGATGAGGTAAGTAAAAGCCTCATGATCTTTGATAGTCTGAAACCCTCAGATTTGACCTCCTCAATTGTGGACAGGGGCAAAGCAAAAAAAAATATTCCACAGGCGCTAGAAGACATTCATTTAATGGTGCAATGGGATCTGATCCCTGATGCCAACAATCACACCTCCTGCCTTGCATGTGTGGGGAACCTTTCCCTGATCCCAGGGTCCCTGTGCACTAGGAGGTCTAAAACCTGTGCTTACAGCTGGGCACATCACGATCTTTAAAAACCAGCATGGGTAGCCTAGTTGTATGCACAGATTTTAGACCGTCTCAAGATTTGGGAGAGGCTTCCTGATCACGGGCTCCCAGTATGCTGTGACCTTTAACCCCCGCACATGCAGCCCAGCAGGGCTGCAGGTGCAGCTTTGAAAGTGGTGCATAGAGGGGGGAAGCTGACCCAACAAATTCAAAGCTCCTTGGCAGTTACAGGGCAAGGTAGTTAACATGCTGGGCTGTCTGAAAGACCAGGGGGGCCTCCTGTGCAACCCAAAGTTTTAAAGTGCCTGGCCCTGCAGTTCCTGTAGCAGCTGTGGGGCAAGGCAGGAAAGGCTGCTGGGTACAGGGATTGCAGGGAGCCTTGCAATCTGCTCCCCTGGCAGCCCATTTTCCAGATCAGGACCAGGCCTGCCCTGGTTCCAGTGCCAACCCTGACAACTGTCGGCATCTGCATGGGGGCATGCTACACATTCAATTAATTGTGCCATGCAAACCAGCCACAAAAATGTTCTATAATTTTTTTGTGGGATGTCTTTGTGATTAATTTTCCATTTTATGGTGCCAGAGATTGGCTGAATGTGTAGCATTGTTATCATCTATGGTGCAATTAAAATGCTAATTGCACCATAAGTGAAACACGTGCCATGGGCTTACAGGGCAACATTGTCACCAACTACAAAAAAAATCTAACAGTAACAAGAAAAATAAGAAATAAAATATAGCCCTTAGAAGGCAAGATCCCAAACAACAGTGGACTGATCTCTCTTGCACACAGGTACCTAGCATGATAACCTGTTTAAATTAGGAAAATTGTTTTGATAGCCCTACTCCAAAGTCTTACTCTTTTCAACAATGAGTAAATGGTTAAACAGGTTTGAATTCTAGTTTAGCTAGTTAACTTATTTACAGACCTTCCCCTCCCTCCTCCCCCAAGCCTATTTGACCTTCTTGTTTTTGTCAGTTTTATACTGTACACTCTACAGATTTCCAGGTAATTGACAAGTGTTCAATTTCTGACAACTTAAGTGGAATAAAAAAAAAAATCTTAGTCACTATATGTTAAACTAGATGAGCACTCCATACTAATGTTTTATCCTGAACAAGACTAAACCTGATGGAAAAGGTTTACATTATTTTATTAGAAACTTTAGATACACTACCTGATTAAGCAGCACATTAATAAATTTAGTCATATGCCACATGCTAATTCATTGGATGTATCGTATTTAAGGGCAAAATTAAAACTTTTCTTGTTCAAGCTGCTTTAAAGTTTACCTCGCAATATTAGATAAATCCAGGTGTTTCTCAACTTCCAGTAACACTTCCCGGAAGAAACGTAGACGTTTTTCTTCAAACTGTTGGCACTGTTCAAATACCTGCTCCATGTTTTCCATATACTGAGGAGTAGTATTATCCAGCTCTTTCAGTGATTTTTCATACTTTTCTTTGGTCTAAAAAGAGATTAAAACTACTTTTTCCATGTGTTATATTACTAACTACACAACAGGCATAAAAATACTGATAAATGTCGAAAAATACCGCCCCGCGCCACCGAATCCACTGCCGGCTTCTTGACGTCCGGGGGTGGGGCCCCACACAGGCTGATTTGCCCTGGGCCCTGCACCCTGCTCATGTTGTCTCTGACTGGTGCTCAACCTTTCTGCCCCACAAGCTGGATGGATGGTGCTCGGTCTGTCTGAGGGCTGAGTCTGGCCATTAGGTCTGATTCATCACGTGGGGCAGGTGCAGCAGGGCCTGATTCAGCTGCATCCAGTGTGGCTCCAATCCAGCCATATGGGGGTAAGGGGCATGGCCCAGCCCCGATCCAGCCACATATGGCTTGGGAATTTGGCAGCAGGGGAGGGAAGGTAGTATTAATTGCCACTGCTCCACCACCACCAAATTTCCTGACTCATGGAGAGCCCTGCAGGCTGGATGCCATGGCTCTGCAGGCAGGGAGTTGAGCACCCCTGACCTAGAGCTATCTAGCTTTAATTTTATTTAGAGTTTGAAGCATTAATTGGAGGTTGTAGCATCAAAAAGGTTAACAGAGCAATGAAAGAATGGTTACTTAAAAACAAGTTATTCTTTACATGCTAGTCTCATGGATTCCAATTCTGATATATATATGGGTCCAATATGCATGTGAAATTGGATTCTTCTGGTTAGCAATACCCCTTAGGGATGTGCCTGCATTTTGCATGCCCTCCTGCTCCTAACCAAGGCCAACCATCTTTCAATTCAAATTTAATAGCCTGTCATTAATAAGAAGTGAAATTACTGTGGTACTACCTGTGTGCCATGGTAAAATGGCATGGTAAAATGGAAGCTGAACCATAATAGCTTAACCTTCAATAAAAGAGGTTTGCCACCATGATTTAGCTTCCATTTACTGAAGGTAAAGCATGTGTACCTGTTTACCTTCTGCACATCTTGTTTGCTTTTTTCCACTTTATCTTGTAGCTTTTTAAGTTGTTCAGGATTCAGTGCTGGATCTGCTTTGCTATTGGCTTCTCTGAACGTAGCCAATTTCTCCTCTTTGCATGCTGCATGGTATGCTTTCTTTGAAGCTTCCACCTATAAAACACATTCTTGAATCTTTGCATCTCATACATTTTATAAACAGTCAGCTATAGGAGTATCTAGGTTTTGTAATCACATTGCAATAAAGCCAATATTGTCAGTTTTTCTTTTGTAAAAATGTTGAAATCAGATCCTATGCTATATTCAAACAAATTTAGTTACAAAACAATTCAGCAGACTGAGCCTAAGGAAACTAAATACTAGGGGTACACTGAAAGATTTTTTTTGGTCGATATCGATGGCAGATTTATTAACCAGCCATATCAGCTAACACTGATCCAACTGCCGATATGCAGCCCAGCAGCTTGGATAGCAGCCTCCAGCCAGTAAGTCTGTGAAAGGGAAGGGGCATGGGGGAAGGAAGGGTGTGTGGGTGGCAGATTGAGGCCCCCCATGGTGAGGGAGGAAATAGGGCTGAGGCAGGAGCAGGCTCTGCCCATCCAACGCAGGGCACGGGATGGGAGGGTTGGGCTGGGGCTGCGCTCGGGGTGGGCAGGCAGCAGTGGCACTGGGAGGAGGGGGGGACACTACTGGGTGGGTTACAGCCACTCAAATTTGCCATAGCCATCCCACAGCTTTCCTCCCAGCATCACCACTGCCTGCCCCACCCTCCCTCACCCCCGGCCCAGTCCCCACTGCCAAGAAGAGCCCGATGCAGGCCCCAGCTCTGAACCCACAGCAGGCAACCTGCCCTCACCCCACACACAAATCTGGGGGGCACATACACTCCATGCCTCCCCCAGGGGTGTGCACTACAGCAGGAGCTGTGTCCCTCCCTACCCCCCACCCAATCCAGCCCC
>NW_005842509.1:1048307-1060042 GCF_000455745.1 Alligator sinensis | reverse complement strand
CTCCAAGCTGCTGGGCTGCATTCCTGGTCACATGCATGGTGCGGCTGAATACATTTATCTGTGGCATTATTGGCCATGTTGGCCAAAAAAAGCTGATTGTTGATCACATCAAGTTTCCTTTTATCAGTGCCAATACAATATGGACCCATGTATCGATGCACCTCTACTAAATACTGCATTTGTAAGATGACAGTATCCTTCTCCATTAAACAAGTAACTGTCATTCAATTTAGTTTCAATTTTCCTTCTGAAGGAAACCAATTAAAAAATGCCTCAAATTCCTGAATGAAATATTTTGCCCCTTCCAACTCTCTCTTGCATGGTCTTTTAATTAACAAAAATATTAATGTAAAAAAGATGTTTTTCCTTTAAGCTCTTTTCCTACAGTTAACATCTCACATGCATTCATAGATGCTGCTAAAATGTGACAAATAGGTCAATTTCACATTCTCTAGAGCACTGCTGAATTGGTTGACATTAAATGAGAGGGAGTGGTTAATGGGAGGGGCGATAGGAAAAACAAGAGAAAGCTTCTTTCAAAAGAGGACAAAAAGCAGAGATCTCAATGAGAAAAGGATTTACCTGAGAATGGGCATTATTCCCCCATTTAAAGCTTTCTATAAAGCATTACTACATTGAAACTCAAGACAGGAAATATGCAATAGATTGCTGTACCTCTTTTAGCTTTTTTGCCCAGGGTTTCTGAGCCTTCCTAAATCCATCATCTGCTTCTTTGGTTTCCTTAAATCCTCCGATCATTTGCTTATGAAAGGCCTCCTTCTGCCAGTTCTTGATCTTTTCAAAGTCCTCATTCATCAGTGCACCTTTTATGTCTAGATGTAGTTCACTTACTTTTTCAGCTTCTGACATGAATGCACACCAAGCCTTTTCTACTGTTCCATATTGTGGACCTACACAGAACAGAACATCAGTTTCAATTAATACCATCACATGAAACTTTTACTCTTAAGAAGCCATCCAAAGATATTAAACTTGTATTTGTGGATAATCCATAATCCTGGCTTTGTATTTAACACTTTAAATCAAATAGTATCTTTTGTACTTTAATTAAAAATTCAATTTGGAGATTCTGATAGAAGGGACCTTTTTAATTTGTCTGATTTCCAGCAAAATGAGCTAAGAACCTCCATCCAGTAATTGCAGCAACAAGCTCAACAACATGCAACTGAACTGCAGCATACATTGTAGTGTTGGAAGGTTTCTACAGACTCCACTAATGTGCTAGGGAACTCTATGCACGTTTGTTTTGGGTGGCTGAAGTGGAAACATTCTTTTAAAAATCTATTTTTCCATTAAAAAAGTAAAGCGTCTCAGAGCTTAAAGTTATGACATTTATTACCTTTTTCCACAAGCTGTTTCCATCTTTTTGCCCATTCTGTAAGCTGCTGAGCATAGCCCTTTTCTATTCTGGCACGTTCATGAATACAATTCATGAGATCATTGCAAAGCCTGTAACCATCATCAATCCGCTTTACTGTCCGTTTATAATTCCCAACCTAGAGAAAGAAACATATATTTAGGAATTCTTACTTGAAAACTTTGGGCCAGAAATAAAAGGCTTACTATATCAGTTAACACAATAAGCTAACATGGGAATCATACAGATTTTAAACCAGCAGTAGGATTCACAAGTAAGTACAACTTCAAAGTACTAGGTTGACTTAAAGTTTCATATTTACTTGAATCCAAAGGAGGGAGGGTTTTTTTCCTCCAAATCAATATTGGGGGCAGAGGGGAAATAAAGCCTCATTTTGGATTCAAATATCACCTGAAACAAGCGGCTGATGCCGTCCCAGCTCTGTGCCTGGGGTGAAGTTAGAGCCAAGCCACCACCTGCCCTGGACTGGGGTGGCTTATGCTGCAGGGAAAAGGGCATATAGTAGAGGGAGACACAAGGCAGACTGCACTGTGGGAGGGAAGCATGGCAGAGACCGGTTGGGGTTCAGTGGAAGGGTGTATAGAGAAGGGAAAAGGGTGGAGGAAATCTTGTAACTGGGGTCATTCCCCATCCCCCCCACCGTGGCTCCAGCTCCAACCCTGGCTCAGGCCTGCTGGGCCAGGCTGCTGCTGGTGGCCCCAAAAGATAAAGTGGGGGGAAGGGGCAAGTGGGGGAGGGGGACAGGCAACAGGGGGAAAGCACAGGTGGGGGGGATGCTAGGGGTGAGAGGGCAAGGGGTACAGACCTGGGCACTTCCGCCGCCCCTGCCCACACACTGCTTTCCCTGCCACAGCAATGGGGGGCAGGGGACAAATGAAAAGATGACCCCCCCAATACAATTAGATTCTATATATGGCAAATTATATATATTTTTTAACGTATAAGATACTATTATCTAATTATCAAAGTTGTCCTGGCT
This sequence comes from Alligator sinensis, assembly GCF_000455745.1. Classification (NCBI taxonomy): domain Eukaryota; kingdom Metazoa; phylum Chordata; order Crocodylia; family Alligatoridae; genus Alligator; species Alligator sinensis. Next base: position 1,057,664 of record NW_005842509.1, on the reverse strand, counting down.
TTGGGTAAATATAGGTATATGAAAACACAGTTAGTAGAAGTAGGAAAACTGATTTTGAGAAAAAAATTTCTAGTATGATGTGTATGAAAGTGAAATCAAATAATTTTCAGCAATACCTCAAAAGGTGTAATTGCGTGCTTTCCTTCTGAAAACAGTATGGTCACTTTTGAAATTTACAATAATCTAAGATAATTTATACTGACTGTCTTGTAGTCATTGCTGAGCAAATAGCTCTCAAGGACTGTTACAAAATTATAGTCCTACATAATGTAATTCTGGTTGTGGTTTAAGTTAATCACCATGTTAAATTTTTCTTAACAATTGCTTTACTGTATTTTGGTTCAGTGTCCTAGAAGATAATTATATGATCTAGTTTTCTCTTTTTGCCATTTAACACATAGTAGCATAAGATTTCACTCTGCCACCTGTCACCATGAACGTTGCGTGCCTCCTGAGGCTGGTGGGGGAACGGCAACCATCCGCAGGCGGTGGCAGCAGTGGTGGCAGCAGCAAGTAAGGAGCTTCTGCAGGCAGCCTCAGCAGTGTCGGTGGTGGGGGAGTGGCGACCACTGACCAGCAATCGGCGACCACGTGCAAATGCTGCCGGCAGTGTCAGTGGCAGGGGGGTGGCAAGTGGTGACTACCCGCAGGTGCCGCTGGCAGTGTCAGCAGTGGCAAAATCTCAGGGGGTGCACCACCAATCTCAGGGGGTGCACAAGCACCCGTGTGCACCCCCTACACATCGTCAATTCCTGTCACTGTGGAGTTAACATCCTATTTTGCAGGTATGCATGTTAAAACTAAATAGCCCCTTTCTAAATTAAGATTACTACAATTAAGAGGGAATGCAGGGAGAAGCACTGAGAGATTTATACTTAAGACAGTTAAAAGAAACCTCAAAGGGCAAAGAAATAAAAATCAAAGACTGTAGCATGGAGAAGTCAATCATTTAAAAGGCCAACATAGATGGAAGATTGGCAGCAGATTATCACCAGTGAAGCATATTAACAATAAACAACTAAACCAAGCAGGTACAGTGTAGTTTCATTTAGAAAGAACCATGATCAGAGTTTTCTACATTGTAAATGTGCATACAACCTGTAAAGAAAAACTGAAGAAATATTCACAGGCATCCTGAAAGTGAACTAAACATTTGCAAACATTAGGAATACCTTCTCAAGTAATTATTAGTTTGTCCAGTTCTAAAATATTAGAATCAGTTATTCTATTTACAACAGCTACATGACTACAAAGGAACATAATTTTGTAGTCAGGTGGAAAATTAAGTTGTATTTACATACTTACTTAAAATATCTGTATCTTTTCATCAATAAACAATATGTTAGTGATCTGGGGTCTTAATAAGAGAAAGTACCAAACCTTTTAGGCTCATTAATAATTTGAGAGCATTTGTTCAAAATTTTGTAAATACAATAATAATCAGTAAAAAAATAAGAATTTAAAGCAATCCACAAACCCATCTGCTTCAGAATACCATTTTTAAAGTAAATAATTAAACAGTACATTTATATTAAACTAAAAATATTGTCAATGGTTTTGTTCCTATATTAATATGGCAAAAGACCCAAAGTGACGAGATAACTTGCTGAAGTTGCCTGAAGTCAGAGCTGTCAAGCTGAACAGTGACATTTTTAAGACAATGCCCTTAAAGTACTCAGCTCAACACTCTTTAGTGAATGGAATATACCCATTTCAGCAAATCAAAGAAAGTCAGGTGGCATCTAACACAAGAACATGATCTGTCTACAAAGGTGACTTGTCTCAACTTTGTCAAATAATAGTTATATACACAAATCGTTACGTAACCGAATGGTGCTGGTAACTTGTAACACCAACAAAGGTAACAATCTTAAGAAAAAATGCTGGAAGTACCCACCCCAAACACCTTTTACCCAGGAAAACAAAATAATTATCAGCATAAGAATGTTTTCCCTTATTCAGTGAAAACTCTCCAGACTGGGTGACAGAAAGGACAGCATATTTTCTCAAAATAATCTCAGCTCTAATTCTGTAACTAGGTTGTTAAAACAGGTTATGCTAACTTCCACAACTGCTAAGATCCTATTTATATAAACAGCAGTTTCTTTCTCTACGTGTCCAGAGTCGGTTTTGTTTTTTGTTTTTTGTTGTTTTTTTTTGGGGGGGGGGGGGTCATACAAGTTAAATTTGTTATATAAGAAAATATTCTAAGATTTCCATTAATATATTAGCATTTAAAATGCTAAAACCCTCTGGCAATTGGATTCCTCAAGGAACAGGCTGCCTGTTCAAATTCTACCCATGCTGGTAACCATAACCCTAACCCTATCACTTATTTTAAGCAGCTGCTCAGTCTTGTGAAACAAGCTTACCTGTTATGGTCCAATTCTTACTGGAGAGAGACAAACCTGAGCTCAGAAAACTATATCACAACCAGAACTTTTATTGGCCTATAACTGCACACACACTGGAACTAATTTTATTCCTACAGACTGCTTCCTTTTCCCCAGATATGCTGAATTACATTGGCACTACAGTATGGAAAGCTTGCCTTGGATTTGTATTAAATAGGCAGTTTTCCAGAGTGGTAAATTTGGTACTTGTTAACAGATCTACACTAATAATTAAAAAAAAATTAAAAATGCTGACATCTATAAGCTTCAAACTGTCCCATTTCACAGATCGCATGGACTCCACATTCCTGTTTATGCTACACTAAGTGCTAGGATTTTAGAAATATCTAATACTCCTCTATATCCATCTTCATTATGCATAGAATTTTATGTGCCTGACAGTGTACATACTACTTTAAAGGCATTCTTGTTTAATAAGTATATGAAACACAGACTATCCTCTCTAGTTTCTCCCCTGAAGGTTACCTTGTTCAGGAAAGGGTTGACCTTAAAATGCTGTTTTATGATGTAGAGTTTTGCCCTCCAAAAATAAAATTCCATCTTCAGTGAAACCATTTTCCAAGGATTTCTGCAACTACATCTAGGACGGCTCAGTGACTGTATCGTTAATACCCCCAAGCACCTTTTGAAATCAAGAACCTATAACAAGATAGTTCTACTATAACAGTTATAAATGTATAGTAAAATGTGTTCACAAAGAGCAATTCTGAACCTGCCACAAGCCCTGAAAAGTCTCTCAGGTTAATCTTAGGTGCTATAGTTTCACAGTGGATCTGCAGCAAGTTCAGTATTGCCCACCCCACCATGCCAAAAATCATGAGACAAACTCTTATAAAAAAAATCAAATGATTGGCACGTAAATCATTAGATGTTATTTTTGAAGAGTGTGTGTGTGTGTGTGTGCGCATGTGTGAGAGGAGGGAGGGTCCCTGTACATCCTGGCAGGATGTGGGGTACTGTGGGCCAGGAGTGAGACGCAGCAACAAGGCTGGGTGGGCTGCGGCTTGGGAATGAGAAGCAGACAGAGACAGACACTGCACCCAGCTGATAAGTGGAGGGGAAGGGGCAGGGAGTAGAGGGAAGGGAAATTGAAGGCCCCACGTGGGGCAGGAGCAGGGGCTAGGGTGAATGGGGCCCTGGGGCCAGGGTGGGTTGTCAAGAGGTGTGGCAGGCACACGCCTCCCGTGGGGCAGCTGGGCTGCCCGCTGCAGGCTTAGGGCTCTGCACCCTGCTGCCTTTGCTCTGGGAACTCAGCAGCATGATGCCAGTGTGCCTCCTGCTGCTGAGTGGGCAGGGGATGCACCGCACAGCCAGTGCACCCCAAGTCCCCTGCCCGCTCAAGTGGGCGGCAATGGCGTTGCACGGCTGAGCTCCCGGGGCAAAGGCAGCAAGGCGCAGAGCCCATCGCGGACAGCCTGCCTCTGCCCTGTGTGTAGTACGTACCCCTCATGCCTCCCTCAGGGGTGTGTGATGCTGTAGAGCCGTACCACCCGCCCCGCCCCCACCCCTTGCCTCTAGACGACCTGCCCTGGCCCCACAGGGCCCCATTCACCCCAGCCCTTGCTCCTGTCCCAATCTCTCCCTCACCACGGAGCCCTCGAGCTCCCCTTCCCCTCCACAGACTTACTAGCTGGGAAAATCTGGAGAGCTGAGGGTTCAGTTGAGAGATCATGAGTTGAAGTTATTTTGACTTGGAAATCCAAAATCTTGCAATGGTTTCATGACAGTTAGCATTACTTCAAGTCCCACCCCCTTTTCTTCCTTGAGTGATTTTTCTGTAGATGTCACAACTGGTGTGTTTTCAAATTAGGGATGTGAAAGGTTAAATGTTTACACGGCAGAAGCAAGGAGGAGGGGTGAGGGGGAGCCAAGGGGGGAATAGTACCCATAGCTTATGAAGTTAAAGAGCAAGAGAGCAGGCGGCATGATGACTTTATCAATTAAGCTGATTCACAGGTGAGAAGCAGCCAGCTAGACAGAGATAACAGGATACTTAGTTTAAACCTGTGCCCAACCAGAGTTGCCTGCTCCCTCCCTCCCAGTGTACCAGTGTCTGCAGCAGGCTGTGAAAGCACCTTGCTTGCTGCTGTGTTGTTTGGCCGGGCTTGCTGATGCCTCCTTCCCCTCTGTCAAAGGCCCTGGGGAGTGGCTGCCAGCAGCAGCTGTGTCCAAGCAGGTCTATGCATGGCCTCTGGCTCCCTGCGCTGCTCTGGGTAAGCAGCTGCAGATCCTCCTCATAATTAGCTTCCCAATGGCCAGCTTCCAGTAGGAGGATCTCGGCTACACGCTGACTTTCTGGAAATGGGAGACTCCTCCTTAGCTTGCTCCTGCAGCCATATGGCTGAGGGCAAATGAAACTCAGGGGCATCCTAACCCCAAGCCTCCAAGCTTGGGTTTTCACATAGGATGCTTGCCCAAGGGATTTGGAAGCGTGTGAAGCACCAGGCTAGGGTGGAGAATACTTGCCAGTGGCAAGGCCACATATGATTTTTTATTAATTTAAATGGATTTAGACTTGATCTGACTAATCTCACCTGGGACATGAAAAATTTTCCATAACAAAACAAACAAACAAAAAAGTGGCTACAGACCCTTCACCATTGTAGGGAGGGGAAGGTACCAGTCTGGGGCTTCCCCCTACCCTCCACCAGGACTAGGCATATGTTATCGGTTAACTATTTAATCAATATAATTAGAGGCGGTTAAACGGATATTTTTAGAAACAATATTTACATCCCCACTTCAAATCTGAACAGACACAGGGATATTCCCACTACACCTCTCCATTTTGCTTAGGGCAGCTAGGAAAGAGTAGCTGAGATAGAAATAACAGCAGAATATTTTACTGAAGTTAGCATTCAAGATGCTTAATTTTACTTGAAGAAGTGAACCACTGAAACTTAAGCAGGGTTGAGTTTAAGAAGTTTGGTAGGAATCTGCTCTTTGTTTTCATTTAGCTGAAATGAATATATAGTTCAAAGTAATGTTCCCTCTAAGGAGTAGTGGTCTGTGAGCACGCTGCTTCAGTCCCACCTCCCACTTTTGGCGTGGCACGGTCTGCCGGTAAGTGTCCCAAAGTAAGTGTCCAGGTGGGAGTGGGCAGTGTTCAGCCACCAGACGAAGGTAAGCTCCTCACTCCTCATGCAGGGCAGGCAGCGGCTCCTCCCCAAGGCAAGGCAAGGCAAGGCAGGGACGGGGACGGGGACCTGTTCCGTGGGCTCCAGGAAACTGCTCCGCTCCCCCGCGTTGCCTCAAGGAGTGAGGAGGCACATGGCGTCAGGGCTGGGGAGTGGAGCAGTTCCCCACAGTTGGCAGAGCCTGCGGAGCAGTTCCCCAGAGCCTGCACCAGCCCCCAGCCCTCGTCCCCACTTTGCCTCACCTTAGGGAGGAGCTGCTGGCTGCCCCGAGTGAGGATCTGCCCGCTCTGGGTAACTGCTCCATGGGCTCTGCTGGTTCCAGGGAACTGCTCCACTCTCCAGTCCTGACGCCATGTTCCTCCTCGCTCCATGAGGTGATGCGTGGGAGCGCAGCAGTTCCCTGGAGCCGGCGGAGCCCACTCCAGCCCCCTGCCTCAGCCTCCGCCTCAGGGAGGAGTCGCTGCCTGCCCTGCATGGGGAGTCAGGAGCTTACCTTTGGTATGTGTCCCACGCCAGCCCCAGTGCCTCTGCCGCACTCTGCACCCAGCTCCTCTCCGATCAGGTGCATGGCCTTAAGAAGTTTGTGCGCAGCAAGATTTTTACTTGTGCGTGGCTACCTTAAAGGGAACACTGGTTCCAAGCACAATGGAATCAGGCCAACCACACCTTGTCATGCATCCACAGGTGCATCTCAAGCAGGTCCAAGGAGGTGATCCTCCCTCTCTATGCGACGCTGGTCAGGCTGCAGCTGGAATACTGCGTCCAGTTCTGGGCGTCGCACTTCAGGAGGGATGTGGACAATATGGAGAGGGTTCAGAAGAGGGCCACCCGCATGATCGGGGGCAGCAGGGCTAGGAGGAAAGGCTAAGGGACCTGAACCTGTTCAGCCTCCACAGAAGAGAAGGCTGAAGGGGGATCTAGTGGCCATTTACAAACTAGTCAGAGGGGACCAGCAGGCATTGGGGGAGTCCCTGTTCCCCGAGTGCTACCAGGAGTGACTAGAAATAACGGCCACAAGCTGGCAGAGGGTAGATTCAGACTAGACATCAGGAGGCACTACTTCACAGTCAGGGCGGCTAGGATCTGGAACCAACTTCCAAGAGAAGTGGTGCTGGCTCCTACCGTGGGGGTCTTTAAGAGGAGGTTAGATGAACGCCTTCCTGGGGTCGTTTGACCCCAGTACTTTTTCCTGCCATGGCAGGGGGTCAGACTTGATGATCTGCTCAGGTCCCTTCCGACCCTACCAACTATGAAACTATGAATCATTTTTATTCTTCAAAAATAGTGGTCAGAAAAGTGATTCTGTGACAAATGAACAGAAACAATACTACATAGTGACAGTGTTGGCAGGGTTCCTGATATTTACACCAAATCTTCTCTACTACAGTTTAAACCCATTGCCTCATGACCTGCTCTCTGTGACAAGGCTCTCTGTGACAAGTGCAGTTGTTCTCCCTCTTCCTTGCATCAGCCTTTCCAGCATTTGAAAACCACTATCATGTCCTCTGCTCAATACTCTTTTTAACATGCCTAGTCCTCTCAACCTTTCCTCATGCAGTTTGCATTTTAACCCCTTTATTATCTGTCACTCACCTCTGGACTATCTCCAGTTTTTTCTACATCCTACATAAAGTGCAGAGCTCAGAGTGTTCTAAGTTAAGTCCTAACCATACTAAGATAAGTCCTAACCAGTACCTAACAGAATAGTACTATCGTTTCCAGTATCGTGTAGAAAATTCTTGTGTTAATGTAATTAAAGCTACATCTGGGTTTTTTTTGTGACTGTATCACGCTGCTGACTCATGTTAAGTTTGAGATTCAACATAACCCCAGATCCTTTGGCAGTCCTGCAGCCTAGCTCAGTGCTCTCAACCTTTTCAGAATCAGGGTACCCCTCCACCACTTTATTTATTTATTTATTTTTAAATGTGGCAACAGCCCTGGTTTAGAACCACTATTGTTCTCAACTTACCTCAGTGGTTCTTAACTGAGTGCCACTGCTGGCAGTAAAAACTGACCTGAACAGCAGATGCACAGCCAGACTGGGAAGGGTTGCAGCATATGCACACTCTCCTGCCACACTTCTCAGTTCGACAGTGCATGGCCACTGCTTCTGGGAGTAGGATGGAAGGGGACAGAGGCCAGACCATGAAGGACTATAGCACAAGCCATTTCTTTTGCCTGCTTTGTGGTTGTTGGGAAGCCCTACTGCAGGAGGAATGTGTGCATATGGCAGCCCTGGACACAGCAGTTTCATCTGGCTGCTTCCATTGTGGTCTTACAGCATCCCAGCTGAGAACCACTGGCCTAGCCAATTATCTCCCATTCTATATCTTTATGGTTTTTCTTTCCTAGGTATAGCATCTTACATTTGGTGTTGAAAACCTGGATTCTAGCAAACAAAATTAAGTTTAACCATTTATCCAGATCCTGTGCAATATAAACTGGTCATGAAGGAAACTGTCACTCTGAATCAGATACTGACCATTAATAGTTACCCGAGAATAAGCTGTCAGAAAACTCATATTAAGCAGATGTTTCCTTGTCTTTTCTGAGAAAGCTTGCAAAAATTTTTTGTTTTGTTGACTGAAAAGGTTGCCAGCCATTCTTATGCAAGTAGATGCCTAATCCGTCTTGGACTCCTACTAAGCTTTCAGCCTCAAATGACCTTGTTGCAGTTAGTTCCTCAGGTTAATTATCCAACATGTAAAGTATTTGCTTTGGTTAGTTTTAAATGTTTTGTCTATTAATTTCTTTGCTTGGCTTGTTTTTGTATTTAAAGACAGAAGATAAACCTGATTGGTTAACCAGTCTCACTGATTTCCAACAAAGAATGAATTTAAAAAGGAAAAAAATGACACTGTACTACTAAGACATTTTCTTAACAAGATCTAATAGACTGCAGACTAGATGAACGAAAAGATACCATTCAATAATGTCCTATACAATAAATTGCAAGTTAAAATAATTTTCACTGATAAAGGAAGGATATAATAACATAATACAATAGTTTGCACATTTACAATCCTCTGGATACACACTTGAAGTTTGAAATAAATGACTGTATTTATATCATGGAACCACAGTCCAATAATAGCTCCATTAGCTAAAATTATAAGCAGACTTCCACTATGGTTCTACACGTCTAAAATATTTTCTGACAAACATTTTATGTTTGAAATTTGGGATTCTCAGTGGAACTAAAAACCACTTTGGTTCTGAAGGTGTTTTTGTCATTACCATTTTTCAGAACTCCAAGGATGAATTTCAGGAAGCATGTCATTTTAAAACCCTATATTTAACAGATAATTCTATTCAGATTGTCACAACCCAGTGATTTTGGTGCCTCAGCACGATGGAATTTTCCCGCCACATGAGAGCCTTTTGCACAGGAAAGGTTTTTCTGCTGCAACAGAAAAACCCGGTGCAAGAGAGTTCCCGCCACTTGAATGCAAATTTGTGTCCTGCTATTGGCCAGTTCTAAATTATTCCTACATGGCGGCTAGTAATTGGCTTGCTAGCCGTTTAAAATTTCGTGCGACTTCCACCCAAGTCGGAGAACTTTGAGCACGCTGCAGAGTGCTTCTAAAGAGATCTGACTTGCAGCTGAGCTGATCGATAGACTGATCACCTATCGATTCTTCTCCCTGTCGCCGAGTGCAATCCTCGACGTACCCTTTCCCCGCCGGCTTAATTTGTGGACGGATTGACTGGCTTGGGCCTCGCCAGCTGGAACAATTCACATAGTTGTTCAGACGACCGGACCATCTGCGTCGCGGCTACAAGCGGCGTAAGTAAAGTTTTTT
>NW_005842509.1:1046817-1047716 GCF_000455745.1 Alligator sinensis | reverse complement strand
GGAGGCTTGTCAATCGCGCCAGCTGTATGATGCCACCAGCAGAAAATGGCGCTGAAAGAAGCGCGAGCTATCTGGGGAACCCGGAAAAGAGGGGCGGGGTTTCAGAAGACCCGGCGGAGATCCGCCTACCGACTCCGCCCCCTGAGGTGACGTCGTTCCCAACGGCCCCGCCTCCTTGCCACGGGGAGGGGGCAATGGGAGGAGGGATGTACCCAACGCTCCCAGATGAAGAATTTAACTCTCTCTCTGCCACAGCTCACCCGATAGCTGTGATGAAGCGTCGCGGATGAAGAAGGTACTACGCGTACCACTGTTATCTCTTGCACACGCACCCGACCAGAAATTCAGGAACTTTGTAGAGAATCTAAAATAAAACCAGAAGAAACCTTGGCCATGTGGTTAGGGCGATTAATAGTGGAATTTGGATCTGACACCTTAGACAAGGAAGAAGCGAGTGCCCTGATCCGACAAGCGGCATGGAGCGGACAGCGTGCTACTGATTTGAACATGGTCACGGACAGTGCCCACTGGCCCATCCCGCTCCCGGCGCTTGTAGTGGGACAGGTAACCCACAAATTTCACACCTGGCATGAGGGTCGCCCGCAGAAGGCTACTGCAGAACAACTCCTCCTGGATATAGTTGGGGTGTCATATCTCTCATGAAGCCCGAGAACGAATCCAATGGGACTAACAGCAGTCCAATGTAAAGAGAGATGGGCTCATCGCCACCTATCGGACCCTGGGGCAATTCCAACGCCCCTGGAAGCTATAGATGCCTGCGTGGAGGTATACCGAGGAGCAAATGCTGTTACACTCCGACTCTTTTTGAACCCAATGGCGGGTCAACCAGTGGGAAATCTCTTAGGCCATCTCCCACGACTGCAGGCGCTCATGAAACA
>NW_005842509.1:1046165-1046656 GCF_000455745.1 Alligator sinensis | reverse complement strand
GACTTACAAAGACTCAGTTGCGAATTTTGGGAGAAAGGGCCCAGTCTCATCTGGCCGAAACATTAGGATTCAAATTCGAGGACCCACCAAAAAACAAATAATGGCCGTCGGCTCCGCCGGCGGCCTTCCCCAACTCAAACCCAACCGCACTGATTTTCGTCCATACGCCGAACTCACTGTTTACAACCCTACCGATCCGGATGACCAACAACAAGTATTCTTCCTTCTCGATACTGGAGCTCAAACCAGTGTGATTACCTCAAAGGTACCTCATCAAAAGACCACCAAAACAATCAAGGTACAAGGGCTTAACGCTATCGCCGTCACAACGAAGGTCAAGTTTTGGGTTCAGGACCACCGATATCCCCTAGAGGCTGTCCTAGGGGGCATCAACATTTTAGGGATCCCGGGGATAAGAGAGCTTGACCTTAAAGAACAAGTGCTACAGGCATTACCCATTATTATCCCAGAACAGGATTGGCATCGACCAA
>NW_005842509.1:1032744-1043524 GCF_000455745.1 Alligator sinensis | reverse complement strand
TTCATCTGCCGTACCATCCGCAGTCCAACGGCGTTGTGGAAAGACACATAGGCCTGTACAAAGAACAACTTCGCCTCAGAGGAGGAGGGACGTTTAAAAACTGGACCAAATTCAATCATGATGTCCTCATCTCATTGAACACCGCTAAACCGTTATGGGACGAAGCTAATGTCCAAAAACCCCCACCTTGGGAACCCAAATTCCAGCCAGATGAGTTAGTGTGGATCTCAATACCGCACCCCCATCAATCTCATCCACAAGTTCACAAAGGAACAGTTCAATGGTCGGGACAGTATCCTAATACTTATTCTGTCCAATTAGAAGAAGAGCCCGATCGTCCCCCTATTATAGTTCATCACAACTGGATGACTTGCCGTTCCTACGTTCACCCAGTATCCTTACAGTAAATCCAATTATGATTCTCTCTTGTTTTGTTTTGTTGTTGTTTTCTTTTCTTTACAGGTCTAACCCCAGCAGGGCAGAAATCTACAGCCGCTTGATTGTGAGATCCGTTGCACACTAAACTACAGTTCATTCGAATCCATAGAGTGATGGTTGTGAAGGAGACGCTGAGGCAGCGGATGTCCATCAGCTCAAGACTTGTTATGACACTATTCTTCTCATTTTATTAAGTATTTTAGCTGACATTGTCTGTTATAGGAGAAGACAGACTGACTCAGATGTTCTCCAGTCGGACGATGATCAATAGTTGTTGTTACATGTTCAAGTTATTGTGTTTTATAGTTTGTTAAGGAGACCGGTCTATAAAATTGTTTTTATATATATATATATATATATATTGGTTGTTAAAGCTTTACCAGGTCAGTAAATCCTGAAACAAAGATGCCTTATGATGTGCTCATGTGTCTAAAATTCCAGTTGTGCCGTCGGCAAGGGGGCATGTCACAACCCAGTGATTTTGGTGCCTCGGCACAATGGAATTTTCCCGCCACATGAGAGCCTCTTGCAAAGCAAAAGGTTTTGTTGCAACAGAAAAACCCCGGTGCAAGAGAGTTCCCGCCATTTGAATGCAAATTTGTGTCCCGCTACTGGCCAGTTCTAAATTATTCCTACGTGGTGGCTAGTAATTGGCTTGCTAGCCGTTTAAAATTTCGTGCGACTTCCGCCCAAGTCGGAGAACTTTGAGCACGCTGCAGAGTGCTTCTAAAGAGATCTGACTTGCGGCTGAGCTGATCGATAGACTAATCACCTATCGATTCTTCTCCCTGTCGCCGAGTGCAATCCTCGACGTACCCTTTCCCCGCCGGCTTAATTTGTGGACGGACTGACTGGCTTGGGCCTCGCCAGCTGGAACAACTCACATAGTTGTTCAGACGACCGGACCATCTGCGTCGCGGCTACAAGCGGCGTAAGTAAAGTTTTTTGCAACCATTACGTTTTGTCTGCCTTTCCATTCACCAGCCCGCCCAACGAATGAGTAATTTCTAAATCACCTCGAGTCGGCTCTGGCCGTCCGAGACACAGATCACACGCACAGGCTAGTTTATTAAAATCTTAAAAACAAACAAACTCATCATTAACCATTATGATGCTTTCCTCCACCATGCATGCTGATGTCAGCAGTATTCTCTGAAGACACCAAATGAAGCGTGTATGTGGAACCTGACACTTAATAGCACAAGGTATTTAATCTAAGTCAGGAATCCTTAAGAGATTCCCCAAGGACTGCCAAGAACCACAGAAAAGGAACTGCGAACATTAGAAATCTTAACTAAGTTTAAAATGTTTGTCTGTTTACTAAAAAATAGGTTATAGGGTTTTTTGGGTGCATATTATTATTAAGTCCTTATTTCTAGAAATCCTATCCTTGATACCTGGTTTCATTTTTTAAGAATTCCTTCAATTGCAATTGGAGAGATGAGAGATTTTGTTGCTGTAAGCATTCACAGCAAGGTTGTTTTCGAGCTGAGAACAACTGACAAATTCCACTATCTGTAGCAGCTGGCCAAAATAAATTGACTCAGTAGGTATGTGTTTTCAACAGTCAGAGTTATACCCACACAGTCACGAAGGCCCAAAATTGTTTACATTTTTTTTTGCTTTCTGAATAAGCATTCTCTGTATGTATATGGAAATAAACATTTTAATAGTCGCACCCATTTTTTCTGACTCCCAACTCTGCAGGGTCAGTTGTTTTCACCCGAGCGATGAGGAGTCAACTAAGCTATGTAACTAGTCATCTCCACTGGAGATCTCATAAACTAAAAGCTAGAGAAGCTCTTCACCATTTCAGAAATGAATCTAAAATAGCATTAAGAGAGAATGCACTGCCAACTTATCCTGTGTGTTTAAGTACAGCAGTTAAGTAAATGAATAGCTTTTGTATCTTGCTTTATATTTGAGCTTTATGTTTTACCAATAGGTTTAAGCAGCCTTTGCTTTACTATCAAATACATTTCAATGTTACCTTATGTAAAAGTATCTGTGGCTAGTGGCTGATATAATGCAACGAATACTATAGCTCCATTTGTACCAGAGGAATGGCTACTGGTAAACTACAGGATGTTCTAGCAGGATGTCCATACAAAACACTCCTGAAAAGATCACCGTCCTGGCTACTTGCTTTGCCCACACTACCCCTTCTTGCACTCCATCATCAGCTCCTCCTTTCCAAACAATGTTCATCTTTGCTTTTAAGAATTTTCACTCTATCCCAGCTACTACAATGACCGTATATGCTCTGCAGATGTCAACCCTCAGACCTCTACCCCTGCCTTGCCAAGAACAGCCTTCAACTGCCTATTTATTACAGTATTCAAAAAACACTGCTTCCAGACTTATCTGCTGCCTCTCATTCATGGTGGGAGCTCCCCGCAAAGCTACTGAGCTTCATTCCTTTAAACCTCTCCCACAGTGGCAATTCCCACAAAAATTCCTCACAAGTTGAAGAACTATGCTGTGATTACCTATTTTCCTGTGACCAGGAAAATCACTGTTTCCTCATGTTTCCCCATCTGTTTTGTTCAACCACTGCCACGTATATTATACTTGCTCTCAATCCCAAATATCTTACAATCTTTTTCTTATGTGCTTGTACAGCATCTTGTACCACAAATGCAATGAAATATTATTTTTATCTAGTATTAGCAGAATAGGAAAAAGGGAACATAGAATGTTAAAAACTGCTGAGTTATTTTTGTGAGATGAGTGGAAAGGCAAATACTGCCATCACAAAATTCTTGCATTTAACTTGTTAGCATCTGAGACAGGGACAGAGTTTTACCTATCACTAGCCCCAGGCAACAGATCCAGCTGTACTTCATGAACTGCCAACATCAACAACCCTGAAGAAATTGCCAAACAGAAATGCAAACCATGAACTGTTTATAAAGTGAGATCTGACATGAAGAAACACTTTCTTCTGGTATTCCTAATTTGGTTTGGCAGTCTTATTCATACAAGGTGATCTTTGTGAAATGGGTCCAGTTCAAAGTGAAAAGGTTTATTATCTCAAAAGCTACTGCTATAACTGATGCACTCTATTGGCAGACATTTACAGACCAGGAAGAAAAAAAACAAACCCCATGGGTCTTGACAGGTAGCTTGAAGTCCTGCCTCAGGGATACCTGATGGGCTTCCATCACTGCTGAAGTCTTTTAAACATTTCAGCTGGTCTTTGTCAGTACTTAGTAATTAAAAGTGCCTCGACACAGCAGAATTCTTAGCACGATGCGAGTGCTCAGTGCAAGGGATGCCTCGCTACGGCGGGAAAAGCCTTGGTGCAGTGATCAGCTCCTGCCAAAACTAGCAGTTGCACCTTTTGGATGCATGCTACCGACTGGCTCATTGTAAATTATTCATACCCGGCGGCTAGCAATTGGCTCACTAGCCGTATAAAAGCTTGGGTAGTTTCCGCCCAAGTCGGAGAACTCCGCGTGTATGTTGGGAACAAGTTCCTCGTGTACCTTGGAGCAAAATTGGAGGCCTGATCAACCACCAACCACTCCCCGTCGACGACCGTCCCGACGTACCCTGCACCCTGCATGCTCGGAAAACATCGGTGTGATTTTGTTTGTGCCTACACTGTGTGCATCGGCGCAAGTCCCTGTACGTCAGTTTGTAAGTAAAGTTCTTTTCAATTCAACCAGTACGCGTTTGTGCCTAATTCTACTCCATCGCGGCCCCATTCCGGCTATACTCAGCACCCACAGTCTTCATTTTTAAAGGGCACTAAGTAACAATACTTCATTCTCTCCCTGGTAAAAACTTCATAGCTTTTGAATAATTCTACTCAAATAATGCTTTATTTAGGACATATTTTGAAACACTGTGCCAGATATTCAAAACTCCACACACACCTGCATGTGCATTTAACTTGTGTGCATGAATAACTATTATGAGCATGCATGCATGGTCAGCTATACATCTACGCCATCCAAGAGCTGACTGAACATGGGATATTATGGCACTTAGGTAAATTTGTACATTCCTAACTTCTTTAATCTGTTTTTTTTGTTCCATAAATGGATAAAAGAAAAATTCCTGATAATGCACTGAAAAAGTGATGGTCAAATACCTGGAAATACAAACAAACAAATGCTGTTCCATCTGCAAAGTATGAGGAACCAGGAGAAAAAAAAAACTATAGCTATAGCAAAATTTCGACGGACATTTCGTTTCAAAGGCATTTCGACATGTTTCAAGCTTGAAACAGTGAAACCGAAATGAAACACAAGGCTTCGAAACAGTTTCAAAACTAAATGAGGGCACTCGAAACATTTTGAAAATGCTGAAGAGTTTCAAAGCTGGGCTTGAAGGGAAATACAAACTAAGGAGAGGGAGGGGGAAGAGAGGGGAAGGACTGCTCTGATACTGATATGTGTAGCTAGCCATTAATTGTGATCCTTCCCTGAGGTCCCTTCCAATCCCACTGCTCTGGGGGAAGGACAGAGAAGGAGCATAAAAGCATTGTTTGAAATGAGCTTCGTCAGCTGTGTCTTTGTCAGCTTATTGAGCTGTGTCCTCCAGCAGCATTGGGAGCATCAGGAAGGCTCTCACTTCCTACTTGCTAGTCTGTTTCTAACAAGTGGAATCCAATCCTTTCTGAAATACCCTAATTCCCTTTCCTAATCCATTTCTTTCAATTTATTCCTCCCCCAAAATCCGCTTTTTGTTTTTCTCTGTAATTCTTTCTCCACATAAAAGAAATCTGTGTTTTCCCTGACAGTCTGCATTGACTGTGCAGGAAAGCACAACATATATTTATATATTACATAAATTACAGAAACACACGGATTACAGAAACACAGATTTTCCAGCACACCACACATGAAGCGTGCTGGAAAAGACAGGTGGCTGCTCTTCTGGCTGGGGCAGAAGAGGGGGAAGAGGGAGAGCTCTAAGTTCCGCCCCCCCCCAAAAATCCAACAAAACAAAGCAAACTTAGATGTAGCCTCTTTCCAACAACTAGCAGCCAGGGTGGATAAAAATCAATTTTTTTTTTTTTTTTTAATTAAAAAAAATTCAGATTTTTTTAATTAGATGGGGTTTTTTTTTAAATCATCTATAAAATACTAAATTTCTCTCGTTTAAAAAATACCAGTTACAATTAAATCTCATCACAAACATTCTAAACCTACACTTACAGTCTCATAAAAATGAATTAATGGCTCTGTCACACACACACACACACACACACACACACATTGAGTTACCTACCAATCAAACATGGGCATTTATTTCAGTTTTTCATCTTGTCGCAGGGCACCTCGGTGCTCCTGCTCCTAGAGAGGGGAAAGCTGCCAGAGGAGAAGCTCTGATAGGACATAAGGAGCCCCAGTGGAGATAATGAGCACAGCTGCATGTTGCCAGGGCAACTGATAAGAATCAGCTGGCCAGAAGGGGGCAGGGCCTGGCCTTTATAAAGCCCATGGCTGAGGCCAGGCTGGCAGTTCCCTGCCAGCAGCCAGAGGGGCAGGAGCTCCTGTAGTTAGGATGGGAGGACAAGCCTAACAGCAAGTATAGCTCGCAAGAGCTCCAGAGGCTGGAGCCTTTATGTTTGCGTTACAGCCAGGAGGCTCTAGTTTATGTTTGGCTTACATATTATACCGGAGGCTTGGGTGAGGCTGTAGGGGTTGGAGGCCTCATAGGGACCCCAGAGGGGTGGGGCCCCAGCGCCAGTGCAGGCGCAGCTCACAGTGAGGAGCGCAACCAGTGGGTTGCGGGCGGGGAACAAAGACCCCGGGTTGTGTGCGGGGTACGTAGACCCCAGCCCCAGAGAGGGGCAGCCTTGAGAAGCCCCAGCGCGGGCACAGACAGCCCCAGAGAGGGGGTGATATTATTGAGAAGCTCGGCACAGGCATGTAAGGTCCCCGAGAAGGGGAGACTGTTGAGGAGCCCGAGACAGGCGTAGCAAGCCCAGGTAGTGTGCTAGTGCTGCAACAGACCTCAGACACGGGCAAGGTGCTGTGGTGGACCCCAACAACAGGGGCTAGCAGCACAAAGCCCAGGAGAAGGGCAAGGTGCAGCGGTGGTCCCTGGCAAGAGGGGATAGCAGCACGGTGCGCCCAGAGGGGGGGAGGTTAGCAGCGCTGTGGGCCTAAAAGACCATAGGGCTCGATACGAGTTCCCAGAGGGGATAAGGGTCCCTGAGTGGTACAACACTATTAGAGAGAGCCCAGAGTGGGCTAGATTACAGAGGAGGCCCGGGAGAGCGGGCAAGTTGATTTGTGACAGGACAACGTCTATCCCATCAGCGAGGCTTGGGGCGTGGTATTAGGGGTGGTAGGAGCCATGCGTAGCCCATAAGGCTAGGGTGCCCCAAGGCACTTAGGGGTGCAGGATAAGACCCACGAGGGGTCCAGGAGTTTCCCAACATATTTACTGAACATCAAAGACGTGGCGGGCGAGAATCGAGGGTGCCCTTGGGCTGAATTGGCACGGGGAGAGGGCCTTAAGGAGATCACGGCCCTCCTAAAGGACCCCGCCGTGACACATCTCATGAAAATTACTCTAGTCTTTCTGTCCAGCTTAACTACCACCTCTTGCTTCTTGAAAGTTCTGTGATTTTAGTTTCTGTTGCTCATCAGACTAAAGTCCCGTGTGCAAAGACGCAGGCTGGATAGGACTGTTGTTGTTCTGTGCTTATGTGGTGGTAGAGCTGAGCCAAGCAAGGCAGAGGAGTTAGTTAAGACACTGTCTTAAAGACAGAGACAAAAGACGGAGGCAGAGTAGAAAGGAACAGTGGAGTGGACTGTGAAGAAAACCGTGATAAAATAGATGGAAGTCTCTCATCCAAAGTATCTAACATTGAATTAAAGAGGAATGTAGAGGATATGCTCAATATACTGAAGCCTATATCCATAGCCATAAACAAACTTCAGAGAGATTGTCGCTGCATTGCTGATGCTGTCGAAATTTGGAAAACATTTCAAGAGACATTGAAGAAAGAAGTACTTAACCAGAAAGTTAAACTGTAGGCAATAAAGAAGTGAATGGATCAAGCACTAACTCCACCTCATTTTCTTGCGAATATTCTCAACCCCAGATATAAAGGTAGATACCTAACTTCTGAAGATGATGCCAGCATAGCATGGGCATCTCCACATCACTCCTCACTTATGCCAGTCATAATAAATTTCAGGGCTGGAGGGGAACCATTTAAACAGTACATATTTACTGATGATGTTTTGAACGAAGTCACTCTCCTGAATTGGTGGCAATCATTAGCCAGGCACCTTGAAACAGAGTTCCCTCAGTTGCCAAGCCAACTTTTCACACCAGTAGCTTCCTCTGCAGGCACAGAGAGAATATTTTCATCATTTGGTATTATTCACTCAAAGCTAAGAAATCGACTGGGAGTTAAAAAAGCAGGAAAACCCATATTTCTGTTTCAGTCTATGAATTAAAATGACAGCAGGAGTGGGGAAGATGAGATCTAGTTGAAGAAGTTTTAAGGACAGCATATGTTCAGTGTTGTGACGACTTGTCTGTTAGGGTTAATAAAATTTGAAAATTAAAAAAAAGAAGAGTTTAAGGACAGATGTTGTAAAATGCTCTATTAAGTTGTAAATTTACATGTTTTAGTGATCAGATTTGCGCTGTTGTTTAAGAAATGTGTGAAAAAGAAATCAATGAGAAACTTGATTTGCATCAGTTATTTAAACAGGGGTTTTCTCTTGCTGATTTAAATCAATCCACCCTGCTAGCAGCCATGTTGCTTCTGCTGCTAGTGGCATCAAGGAAATGGGAGCAGTGTCTGCGTCCCTTCCAATAACACCTGCCACAATAACAACATCCCTGAGCACCACCCACCATGACAACAACAAGCAGCGCCAGCATTACAGTCTCCTCCCACCCCAATTTTAATTCCCAGCCTGAGCCTTCCAATGCTAGGGGAAGAGCAAGAGCTGGAGGTGGATCAGAGTGCCATAGCAAGGGAAATTCTAGGGAAGAAGAGGGAATCATCTGAGTTTGTACTCCACACCTCTCAAGTTTCTCCTAGAGTCAGGTCTCCTTCCCCAGTAGGCACTTCAGAGAAGGCTGAGGTAGAGGTTGTGGAGCCAAGTGGCTCAGCTGAGTCCGTTCCTCCTGTTGCTGTACCTCTGCCTGCTGAGGAGGGGGAAACGGCAGCATCTGCACATGCACCGGCACCCCAGAAGCGGGGGGGTAGTGTGGTCTGGGATCATTCTGAGCTGGCAGATGATCCCACATATGCTACCTGCCTGCACTGCCAAGCCAAAACCAGGCAGGGCAAGGGAGCAAAATGCACGAGCATCACGGGGATGCTGATGCATCTCTGCAGGCACCACCCCCTTGCCCTTGCTCCTCCTCAGCCTGGCACCAGTGGGAGCATGCCCAAAAAGAAGTCCCCCTCTCACTCGAAAGCCCCCCCCCCATCACAACCAGCCACCCGATTTCAAAATGCAGGAAGGTGGTGAGCTACTTCCACCACAGCATCAAGGGGGGCAAGATGCTACGGGACAAACAGGCAGAGCTGAGCATCCCACAGCACAAAATCATGCAGGATGTGGAAACTTGGTGGAACTCCATATACCTGATGCTCAAAAGACTGGTGGAGCAACAGAAGGCCATCCATGAGCTAGCCTTGCATGGGGACATTGGGATCAGTGGCCCACTTAACAAAGCTGAGTGGGATACCATCTCCCAGATCTTGGTGGTCCTCAAGCCCTTCCTCAAGGCCACTGAGAGCCTCAGCAGTGGTGATGCTTTCCTGAGCCAGGTGATCCCTGTAGTGAGGGAAACGAAATGCACAAGTCCCAGGGGATCGATGTTCCTGGATGAGGCAACTCACTATCACCAGAGGTGCAGGCACTAGTGAAGCGGCTGAAGGAGGGCATCAAGAAATGGCTTGATCCCTTGTGGTACAGTACAGTCCATGTGCTGGTGGCTATGTGCAACCCAAGCGTGAAAGGGAGCGTATGCAGCAGCAAAACCTTGGATCACTGAATGGAAGTCCTGGTGAACAGAGTCCGGGAGGCAGAAGGACAGAGGTGGGGGGGTGTGGAAGAAGGGGATCCACTGTCTCATGCCAGCATGCCATCCACCAGCCAGTCTCCTCCTCCACGACAGGTGCTGCCAGTGTGGGCCAAGGGCATGGCTTCCATGGGGGGGTCCAGAGGTATCAGACCCCACCATCAGGCAGGTAGGCAGCCACCAAGGCCTGAGAGCTATCTCACCAAGGACGTGGAGCCGCTGCTGGGCCCCAGCCCCCCCCATAAGGCCAGTAGCACTCAGGCCTGGGTGGCTGCCTATCTCGCTGAGGATGTGGAGCCAGCACTGTGTGACCCCTTGGCCTACTGTGCAAGCCACAGCCAGATGTGGCAGGACTGACCACGGTTGCCCATGAACACCTGTCCTGTCCACCAACCAGTGTTCTGAGCAAGTGGGTGTTCATCATTGCTGGGGATGTTATGACACTCCACTGAACCTCTCTGGATCCTAGTTTGGTGGAGCAGGTAGTGTTCCTCAAGGTGAACCTCCCGCTGCTGAGATTCCCCAAGCTCCAGGTACAGACGGAGTGAATGGCATCCTCCTCACTCCATTCACACCTATTTCCTTTCGGTTTCTGGTTTCCGAACCATTTAATGCCCCACTCTCAGAGCTGGAGGCAGCACTCACTGCATCACCAGCAGGGGAAGAACATGTACCTGCTGAGCTCCTGTGCCAGGAGAAACTTGGAGGTATGGAACAGGGCTCTGGGAAGGAGGAGGCTCCAGGTTCTGGGCATGACCTAAAACTGCACTCTGCCAGGGTTGGGAGGCCTGGTAGAACTGCCAGTGGCCCCGCAGCCCTCAGGAAATACCAGGACCAAGGACTTCCCAGGTGAAAGGCAGGTAGGAGGCACCGTATAACCTCCAGCCACCACACACACACGCACAGTCCTGGCTGGGGAAAGCCCAGGCCCCTAAGATATTTGAGAGGCCCGTGGCTTTCTGGCTGCAGTGGAGTTGTGAGGCTCCAGGTGAGCTCAGCTTAGCTGCCTGGGATGCCATCTGTGAGGCATGGACCACAGTGCAGGGAAGGTACAGAGCTGCGGAATCACACACCAGGCAGACAAGGTTCTTTGGGTCAGTCTGATATCTTTTAATAGACCAACTGAATAGTTGGAGAAATATAGCTTAGCAAGCTTTTGGGTTGAAAAACCCTTCATCAGGCTGAGGAAGCATCTGCAGTTGGTATGTGCACTCTTCCTGGATGGAAGGAATAGTAAAGAAGCCAGAGGCTGGCATGCAATGCAGGCAAGAAAGCTAGTCAGTTGAAAATGGAAATAGAGGCATCAGGGGGTGAGGGACAAGCT
>NW_005842509.1:1031208-1032734 GCF_000455745.1 Alligator sinensis | reverse complement strand
GGGGGGATGTGAAAGGGGATGTAGCAGGTAAAAGTGGAGAGGTACTTGGGGAGTCAGCTGTCTGGCAGGTTGTGGTGTATCAAAATTCCCATGTCTATACTGAGTCCATGAGTTTCTGTATCCAGGAGGTTAATGAACTGAAGTTCATAGGCTGGTCTGTGAAAAGTGGTTTGTAAATTCCCTTTGAGGATCAGGCCTGAGAGACTGGAGACAGGTAGATGGGTGTTCTTGTCTTTGACAGGTTTTCGGTGTGCACTCATTCTGGTGTGCGGTTGTTGCTTGGTGTGTCCTACATATTTTCCATCAGGGCATCTGGTGCCCTGATGAAGATACTTATTGTGAAGATATCTCCATACTGGAGATATTGTTGGCAGGTTTTGCATGTCTGGATCCATTTGGTGTGTTTTGGGCTGTAGCTGTAAGAAGTTGGCTTCTGGTGATGAAGTTAGCAAGATTTAATGCTTGTTTGAATTTACAAACCACTTTTTAAATTGTATCTGTGTATTTCAAAATTCAAAAACTGTCTCTGTACTTTTTGTAGTATTGAAAGTGGTGATGTGCTGCATTTTAATAATTAGAGAATCATTCTCATAATTAGAGAAAATCCAAATTTCAAAGCTAAAACACCTTATATTTTATTATCCATCCATGCAGGACTACCAAAAACTTTAAACTGGTACCTATGAGTATTTATAAAATTTAGTATATTAATAGTTCTATCCTATTTTTAATTCTGGATGTCAATCAGGTACTAGGTTTGATACATACTAAGATATAAATTCTATTCTGTTAAATTCTGTACTCAAGGGCAAGGGAACTCAGTGCCAAAGATGAGTGGTCGTTCCTTAAGGAGACGATACTCGGGGCCCAAGGGGTGATAATCCCAACAAGAAGCAAGGGGGGCAAGAGTGCCCGAAAGCCTCCCTGGCTCACCAAGGAAGTCCGGGAATGCCTGGTTGCCAAAAAGGCGGCGTACACCCGGTGGAAGGAGGGGGGCTCTCTCCAAAGAAGAGTATACCTCCACTGCTCAGGCCTGTAGGGGGGCTGTTAGGAAAGCTAAGGCGGACATAGAGCTAGGACTAGAGTCCAAGATCAAAGATAATAAAAAGTCCTTTTTCAAATATACAGGGAGGATGAAGAAGGCACCGGGAAATGTGGGGCCCCTGCAAGATGCGCTGGGCAATCTGGTGGTTGCACCAGAGGAGAAGGCAGACATCTTTAACAAATTCTTCACCTCCGTTTTCTTGTGCAGGGACCGGGACTCCCCCACCGTGTTTCAAGACGGACTCGAGGGGAACGCCTCAAGACCTAAGGTTGAGGAGGACCGAGTTAGAGTGCTTCTGGAGGGGCTGAACATGTTCAAGTCAGCAGGTCCTGATGCTCTCCACCCCAGGGTGTTGAGGGAGCTAGCAGGGGTTATTGCTGGGGCCTTGGCATGGTTTTTTGAGTGCTCATGGTGCTAGGGCCAGGTGCCAGATGATTGGAGGATAGCCAACGTGGTCCCCATCTTTAAGAAAGGGAGGAGG
>NW_005842509.1:1024752-1030226 GCF_000455745.1 Alligator sinensis | reverse complement strand
CCTGGGGGTCTTTAAGAAGCGGCTCGATGCCTACCTGGCTGGGGTCACTTGAGCCCAGTTTCCCTCCTGCCCAGGCAGGGGATTGGACTTGAAGATCTACAAGGTCCCTTCCGACCCTACTTCTATGATTCTATAAAATATTATACTGCAATGTTGTACTATAAATATGAACAATTGTACGACAGAACACAGATTCTTCTTTGAGTCAGTTCTTAAGATGCCTGAAGATGAGGGCTTGTGAATTAGCCAGGGGCATATATAACTGCAGTAAGCAACTGTGCAGGATTGCTGAAGTATACTAGCTGTTTGCCATAGCTCTTACTTCAAGGCTAGGGACAGACATTCAAAAAGCCAGAGCCTGAAGTGATCCAATCTTTGCAGGTTAGTCTAACCTGCAGAGATTGAACTGATTTGCAAGTGGACAGACATTCACTTTTGATTTAAGAAAAGCAGGCATATGACTGCAGTGGCTCAGGCTAGAAGCCAGGGGCACTAGAGTGAGCCTTCCCTTCCCTTCCACAATGCTGAGCTGGGGGGTGTGGGGCATGGCCAGGCCTGAGCAGGACACTCTGATTAGGGAGGGTTTTAAACCCCCACCCTGGCCTGCACAGTCCCCAGTTGAGTTCAAGCTGTTCTTAAACACCTTTTTGCAAAGCATTTTTAAAGAAGAACAGATGGACATTACCAGCTGACCTGTTGATTAGCTCCAAAAAGCCCTGTTCTGTCTGACTTTGTTCCAGTGAAATTAGAGAGACATACATAAAGACATCTCTTAGCATTAGCTAGCATGGGAGTGGCGTGACCATGACCAGATGCCGGCTGGGGTACATGCTGTAGGAGAGGGGAGGGAGGGAGGGAGAGAGGGGCAGATCTCTGCTTGAGCAGCGAGTGGCAAGGGAGGGGAAGCCCGGAAGACGTTGCTGCACCTGCAGTCTCCACCTTATTCTCAGCCAGCCAGAGCTCCAGCTAGAGAGGAGAGGGGCAGGGCCAGACCTGCTCTCTGGAGCAGACAGCCCAGCCCAAGGCTAAAAAGTATGCTGGGATACTGGGGGACTCTGATTTAAAACTTAAGCCAGGAAAGGGTATGGGACAGAAGTTCCATAAACTGGATTGACCCAATTCAGTTAAGTCTGATACTACGTTCAACCAGGTTAATCTTAACACAGTTTTGGCCATTTTGAAACTGGTTTATGTACACTGAGCTTATGTTCAAGTTTAAACCAGTTTCTGATCACTTAAACCATTTTATGTGCAACTTCTGACCATAGCCACTAGAGCTCTTCTTCTCTATTCAGCTACATGGAACAACTGATGAGCTCTAGCTAATCTGAGAAGCAGTACTCTTTGAAGCAAAAGCTGCAGCAAACAGTGGAGTGATTGTATCTTAAATAAACAACAGGATGAGAATTAAGCAGGCTGCAAACACACGTGATATAAAAAAAAATCAGGCTCTACTGCAGAATGTTGCAGAAAGCTATTTGTATACAAAGGTGGTCCTTTATTCTTCACTGTATACTTACTACTTTTTATTAAACTGATGGTAAAGCTTACAAACTGAGCAAAGCACATATTACGGGCCAGGCTGAGTGGATAGGTAGCTGGGCTTTGGTAGGCAAGGAATGCAAGTTAAAAGGAGGAAGAGCAATTCAAAGCATATCTTTTCAGATGTCATGCCTTATTCCACATTTACCTCTCGGATTGTAAACAATACGAGCAGACGTGTCTCCACTAGACAGCATCAGACTCGCTTTGCCAGACTAAAAGAGAAATAGGGACTTTGCTGGACTAAAGCAGGCATTTATTTGGTCACAAAATCTAATAAGATTTGTTCAAAAGAATTTATATGGGTGAGAATATATAACAGCAAATGCAAATCCCAGTACAAGTAATTATTAAACAAGACTATGGGAGTCAAGAATCCCCCAACACACTGTTTGGGTTCTGCTTATTTTATGTGGATCACTGTATGTTTCCTAAATAAGTGTTTATGGTTTCATATTTCTCAAGGTATTAACAAATCTTACCAGTAAGGAAGAAAAAACCAGTAGAGATGACAAGAAGAGTTTATTTTTTAGTTCCAAAAACCCTGGGAATGGCTTAAATCTTATTTGAGAGCTTAAGTCAAATATTCTCAACTCAGTACACAGAATTTGGCCTTTATTACTCCTACAATAACTGACAGAAGCACTACCTTGGGTAACAGCGAAAGCAAGGGTATTTGCATCTGTCTTATTCTCTAGCAAATCAATAACCAGAGGGTCTAGGTGACAGACTGTTATGAAAGACAAATCCTCACACATCTGGGTCACTGATTTCAAATATACAAGTTTTACAGTCTGGGTCCTAAGGATATTCCCTGACAAAAAAGTCAACATAACATAGTTTCATAGTTGGTAGGGTCAGAAGGCACCTAAGCAGATCAAGTCCGACCCCCTGACATGGGAGGAAAAAGTACTGGGGTCAAACGACTCCAGCAAGGTGTTTGTCGAACCTCCCCTTAAAGACCCCCAGGTAAAAGTCAGCACCACTTCACTTGGAAGTTGGTTCCAGGTCCTAGCCACCCTGACTGTGAAGTAGCGCCTCCTGATGTCTAGTCTAAATCTACCCTCTGCCAGCTTGTGACCATTATTTCTAGTCACTCCTGGTAGTGCTTGGGGGAACAGGGACTCCCCCAATGCCTGCTGGTCTCCTCTGACTAGTTTGTAACAGGCCACTAGATCCCCCCTCAGCCTTCTCTTGTGGAGGCTGAATAGGTTCAGGTCCCTTAGCCTCTCCTCGTAGGGCCTGCCCTGCTGACCCTTGATCATGTGGGTGGCCCTCCTCTGAACCCTCTCAATGCTGTCCACATCCCTCCTGAAGTGCGGCGCCCAGAACTGGACGCAGTACTCCAACTGTGGCCTGACCAGTGCCACATAGAGGGGGAGGATCACCTCCTTGGACCTGCCTGAGATGCATCTCAAGGTGCATCTCAAGGATGCATGACAAGGTGTGGTTGGCCTTCCTGACCACATCCCCACGCTGTCGGGCCATGTTCATTTTGGCATCAATAATGACTCCAATATCCTTTTCGGCCTCTGCACTGACAAGAAGGGAGTTCCCCAGCCTGTAGGTATGCTGCTGGTTCTTCCTCCCCAGGTGCAGCACCTTGCACCTGTCAGTATTGAAACCCATCCTGTTCTCATCTGCCCACCCCTGTAACCTATCTAGGTCCAATTGCAGCCTATTCCTCCCTTCCAGGGTGCCCACATCCCCCCACATCTTAGTGTCATCAGCAAATCTGAATAGGGTGCTTTTTACCCCCTCGTCCAAGTCACTGATGAAGATGTTGAACATTTGGCAGCCTTGCAGAAGTTCTAGAAAGGCAAAGAAGCAAACTCACTTTTGAAGAGTTTAAAGCATTAAAAAGGGAAGTTAAAGGAAAAAAATAAAGGCACAATAAAAATATGCAGCAGTCCATTGGCTCCAGGCAAGTTTCCTGGCCAAAATATTTATATTTCTTTCAATAGAGAAAAATAACCAAATAAATACTAGAAAAAGCAGGAAAATCATTTGTATCAATTTTTCTGAACATTTACTGTAATTGTTCTATCAAATTTTTAATGATAAACAAAACTTAGTTAAAGAGAGGATACATACCAGTTTCTAGAACTCAACTGATTTAAAGTACTTATCCTACTTCTCATACTATTCATTTTCCACAGACAGAAGCCCTTGTTTTTTTGTCATCCTCATTTCTGTTTTATGCAGTGCACCCCAACTACAGGAATCCCAGCAGCTGTGTCTCTCTACATGTTTGTACTTCTCTTCAGACCAACCAGCTATGACCTCTGTTTATTTTTTGCTTGGGAGTCAATACTGCTATTTTGCCTAAAAGAACGAATTCTTCTTTGGATGCTTCCCCCCACAATTCATAAAAATAAATCCTGGGATGCTTTGAATACTGCATCCAGCAAGGCTATTAATTTGAGGAAGCAAGATGGAAACTGGTTTCTTTGCATCTGTGGATCACAATTTTTCTTACTGCTACACTAGCAAAGAAGACTGCCTTGGTGGCCATTCTCCCAAGACGTTTAAGAATTAAGAAAACCAGAAGTTTGGAAGTGAAACTGTCAATGAAAAATGAGATTTGAACCACCTTACTTTGAGAACTAACAAAACATTTATGCTCTATAGAATTGTTTTATGGGACTGTACAGAACTACAGCTTTCAAAATTATACAGACTTTGATTTTAAATAATCATCGAATGTCATTTCCCTTTCAAAAACTTATGTTCCTAGTTCTAACAAACCATTTTTTTGGTTCTCAGTGGACTAAGCAAAGCTATCTAAAAGTGTAAGCTTTTGTGAAACAGTACATTTTTAAAGTTTCTAAGAAAAAACGTTTTACTCCTAATAGACATTTTATTATTCAGAGCACTGATCCTCACATATAAAACCTTCAGTCTCCATGCAATTAGGCAGAGCAAGATGCACAGGCATTTCACAAAACCAGAACTGCCCATTTTAATGCCTAGATCAGATCAGTATATTTATGTAATAGAAGGAAGAAATTTCTAGCTGAAGCAAAACCAAGACTTTATGCATATTCTTGGCCAGCAATTTTCATAGTAATGTTTCCCCTTAGCCAAACAAGAACAAAATGTTGAGTCCTCTGAGGTCAATTCTACAAGTAAGTGACAAAGTCAGTCTTCTTTATCTGCAAGACAGAAGCAGTCTAATTTCCCTGAACAGCAACAGCATGAAGGTATCTCGTGAGGGTAAGGAAATGTTGCTTTGTCTCAAACTAGGAATGCACTGATAAATATTTTTTTGGCTGATACCAATGGCCGATTATTAACCAGCTATATCCTGCAATCCATGGGGCGGCCAGCAGTACACCACAGGTAAGCAATAAGCAGGTAAGCAATAAGGGGCCCTTTGGGCAGCAGAGCCAGGAGGCAACAAAGGCGCCAGTCACAGGGCTCAAGTGCCTATACACTAACGGTACGAGCATGGGGAGCAAGCAGGATGAACTAGCACTCCTGCTTGCAGAAAACACCTATGACTTAGTAGGGCTAACAGAAACCTGGTGGGATTCTTCCCACAACTGGGCAGTACAAATTGAGGGTTATAAGCTGTACAGAAAGGATAGAGTGGGAAAGAGAGGGGGAGGGGTGGCACTCTGTGTCAATGAGCGATATACATCGACCCTTATCAAAACGGAATCGGAGGAGGAGAAAGTAGAAGGATTGAGAGTTAGGTAACATGGAGGTCAAGGAGAAAGGGATTTGGTGGTAGGGGTCTGCTACAGACCCCCGCACCAAGGGGAAGAACTAGATTTGGGGCTCCTGCTCGGAGTTCTCGGAGACCATAAAAACTAGGGAGGCGGTAGTCATGGGGGACCTAAACTACCCAGACATCTGCTGGGAGACGCAGACGGCAAAGTCCCACCGTTCACGCAGGTTCCTATCCTGTGTACAGGACCTCCATCTGA
>NW_005842509.1:1013623-1024511 GCF_000455745.1 Alligator sinensis | reverse complement strand
GTCAGGGGGCTGGGAGGAGGTGGGGAGCACCTGCAGTCCTGGCCCTGGCCCCAGCCCAAGAGCGGGGGGGCAGGCAGACTCAGGCCTCTGTCCCTGCCCACACCCCAGTGCTCCCCTCCCCCCCTGCCCAGTCATCCTTGATGGGCAATTTGCTAGTATTAGTATAAGGTTATACTAGTAAGATTTGGAGAATTAGCATTACTAGCATCTTGTAGTAATCTGAAATTTCATGGGAGTGCAGAAAATGCTTTAAATCTTTGATATGGCCTCCAAGACTAAATATTCCCACAGCATTTCCCTAATGGTGGTTAGGCCTCACCACAGTAAAGTCAGTCACTCTGCCACTGATTCTTCTTGCCACTGATAGCTGTTGATCGCCATTGGTTCTCCTCAATGCTGATTGCCACTTCTGTCCTGGCTTTGCCTTACAGCAACCTTCCCCACCACCCACAAAGTATTCACCCTACACAGTTTGGGAAATGCTGATATAGAACAGTTTCAATTTAGTGAGGAAGACTTCAACTGAGGATCTGACTTGCCATGTCCAGTTACCAGAGAGCTGGTTCTGCAAATGCTGTCTGTACAGTTCTAACTCCATGTGTTGAGGACATACGGGATCTTGCACAGAATGGAGAACTCTTCTTGTCAGGTGTGTCTTTCTGCCTAGTGCCAAACCTCACCTACTTTGGGCTGACTGTGTGATGAAAACACTAAACAATAATTCTTCTTCCACAACAACTATTAGAATTTGCAGAAAAGGGCAGATGTCATAATCGTCATAATAATAATACTGTAAATCCCTGTGTCTTAAATGAGTCCTCACATCAGTTGTTACAAGCAAACTCAAAAGAAAAAATTGTCATGGAAACACCTTAAAAAACATAGTATCTTTTGATGAAAATATATATAGACTGTAGTAGCCCAGTAGGGAGAGCCAGAGTCATTGCAGGCAGATTGTGGCAAAGGAAGCATGAGGTGCATAATGGACTGAGGAACTAGTGGCCACTTTTTAGTGGCTCATGGATAACAATACTGCACAAGTAAACTGCAAACGCTAAACACATTAGTGGAAAAGGATCAAATCCAGGCAGACCTGGACAGGTTGGAAAAGTGGGCAGAAAAGAATAGGATGCAGTTCAACAAAGATGAGTGCGAAGTGCTGCCTCTAGGGACAAGGAATCACTAACACACCTTAGGCTAGGGGAGGACCTTCTTAGCAGCACAGCAGCAGAAAGGGATCTCAGAGTCATAGTTGACTTCAAGATGAATATGAGCCATCAGTGTGATGAAGTAATGAGTAAAGCTAACCACACACTATCATGCATTAGCAGATGCATCACAAACAGGTCCAGGGAGGTGATACTTCCCCTCTGTGCATCATTGGTCAGGCTGCAGTTGGAGTACTGTATCCAGTCTTGGGTGCTGCACTTTAAGAGGAACCTGGATAACCTTGAGAGGGTCCAGAGGAGGGCCACTCATGGTTAGGGGCCTGCAGGTAAGGCCCTACAGGAAAGACTGAGAGACCTGGATCTCTTCAGCCTCCACAAGAGAAGGCTGAGAGGGGACCTTGCAGCCGTTTACAAATTCATAGGGCAGGTGGGCGGGTAGCAAAAAATAGGAGCTGCTGTGTTTAACAGGGCACGTCTTGGAATAACTAGGAACAACGGCCACAAACCAACAGAGAGCAGATTTAGGTTGGACATCAGGAAGAAGAACTTCTTCATAGTAAGGGTTGCCAGAATCTGGAATTGGCTTCCAAGGGAGGTGGTGCTCTCTCCTACCTTGGTCGTCTTTAAAAGGAGACTGGACAAGCACCTGGCTGGGGTCATATGACCCCAGTGCTCTTTCATGCCCAGGGCAGGGGGTCAGACTCCATGATCTATTGAGGTCCCTTCCGACCCTAACATCTATGAATCTATGAATATCAGCCAATGCCAATCAATTGCCCATATGCAGCCTGGCAGCTTGGAGTGCAGCATCCGACCGGTAAGTCTGTGGGGGAGCAGATCAAGGCCCCCACGGTGAGGGAGGGAGTAGGACAGGGGCAGGACAAGCGCTGCCCAGCCAGGGCTAGACAGGGCAAGGTGTAGGACAGAGCCATGGGCAACTCATCTGGGGGGTGGAAGGGGCAAGGAATGCAACCATAAGTTTAGGCTTATCAATACAAAATGAAAGGTTCAGTATTCTGCAGTAGTATCTTATATTTTATAAAAATGCTTAAACTTGCTAAGGGCCTGCTGTGAATGGCAAAGAGGTACTCAAAGGGCGTGTCTACACGAGAGACTGACTGCACAGTAACTGAATAATACTGAGAAGTAGCGCATCACAGCACGGACAGTGCTAATACGGTGCTGCAAAGTAGCATCACTTACAAGAAGTTAGCCAGAGCTATTGTGCAGTAATTCCGGTTACTATGCATTTATTTAGTACTTGTATAAACAAGTACTAAATAAACGTGCAGTAACGGCTTGTGTAAATGTGCCCAAATTGTCTGAACTCTGAAATACACAGAATAGGCATATCATTCCTTTCTAATATTCCTTAAAAAATGCTAGGTATTGGAATAAGTCAAATGCTTTTCTATTGTGAATGCCTTCTGATCCTAAAAAACCTACCATCTTTATTCACATTTTTAAAGAATCAGCATTTGTTATAAACATGAAGTACTTTTCTGGTAAACTATACATTTCACTGTTGGATATTCAAGACAAACAGGAAAAAGTACAATACCATAATACATCATTTGACCATCTAAATACTTGGAAGCTGAAAAAACAAACATGATGCAATGATTAATTCATGTATATTTTGGCTAAACAGCCCCCATCTTAGCATTTAGTTTAAAGATCAATGGATAGTTATCAATTTAGCTGATGAACTCTGGTGCAGAGGAAATTTCATTTAGGTGCTGAATAAACATCTAAACAAAACTTCCTCAGTTGTTACTTCATGAAATTATAAACCTGTTTATTATCAGGGCAGGGTGATCATAATACTTAAATGTAAGCTAAAATTACCTAATTTGATTCAATCACACTCAAGTCAGAAAATGTGAAGGTAGTCTCTAAGTCCTTTAGTAAAACCAAATCATTTTATCAGGGCAGAAGTCTATCTTCAATTTTTGTGCAGTTATTGACCTTAAAACGGAACAGATCATATCGTAGAATTGAATGATGTGCTGATCACAACTGTGTCCTTTTAGAGACAGGAACAGAGAAAGTCCTTTTTTTTAACATTTTAAAAGAAATTCTGAAGTTTACAATGACATGAAAAGCAGTCATCAACAGCAAAAACATGAACAAACGGTTATTCGAGACTATCAGTCTCCAAATTTGATTATTTTCTTTGTACGAGGCACTGGCATAAATTATAGTGATGGAAAAATCTCAGAAGACCAGTAACAATTTAAGACTGGAACCTGCATTCAATCCATTTTAATTTCTAATATTGATTTATCAACATAGTAATATGTAAGAAGATATACTGATAAAGTAAACATTCAGCTTGGAGAAGCAGTCCAAGAGAGAAAATAATTAATATTTCTGGTTGGTCTGTAGGTTGGAACCAAACCTTTTCTGACCTGAATAACACAATCATTCAATGCTGAATTTGATCATACTTGATGTGAAGAGTATAGTAGTGAGCATGCAGACATGCATTTTTAAGAGGCATTATAGGATATGCACAAACAGAGGTGGATAAAGCAATATTTCACATCAGGTACATCTGAGAATAAAGGCTATGTTAATGCACAACACAAATGTGCCTCAGCAGAAATGAAGTACTGCTATTCCTCGATAAGGCCTTAATCTTCAAAAACATCTCTTGCCAAACTACCTCAGGCAAAGTTTAAAGATTTTGCTCCTGGAAGGTAGATTTGAAAAACACAGGAGCTCTAAGAAACTGACTGGCACATAGACAGAAGAACAATTCTGTGCCTGCTTGTCATCTCAAGTTAGCTTGAAAAGAATACATTTAAAACAAGACGGTCTGAGGATTTCACAAAAACTGTTTCCCTTTTGCACTGACTGGATCCAGGCATACTTAAACATTCTGCCATACACAGAGAATGGGCCCCCTGAAGATGGCTTGTTGATAGAATACATTCCCCAAGGTTAAAAAAGGGTTTGAACATCCTGATATCTCACTTTAATATTTCTGGGTTTTCCATAGGGAAGGCATAGCTTTGTGACAGAGAATCAGAATCTCCATGAAGACCAAACTCATATTTCTGGTGGTCGGAGTCTTGTTGTTCTTCTGGCTTTTTATTTTTTTTAATGCCTTAAAGAACATTTTGCATTAAGAATGCCAGTCATGCTTTTGACCATTAGAGTGCATGATCGTGAATACAGCCTATTGATCCTGGACAGTGGAAAATACCTTCAGTTTCTTTCCTAGGTTCTTAAAGCTGGTTCACAGACAGGAAACCCAAGGCTCACCTGCCTCCACTCAAAAATTTCGCGCTCCACTTTTCCCCATTTATCATTTGCTTTTTAAACTAGCTGCTTTGGCATTCATTCTCTTTTTCTGAGGAAAATAAAGAAATTTGTCTCTCTCACAGGACAGCAAAAATTACACACACGAACCAAGCTAAAGGTCTAGTACCTCTTTCCTCATTGATAAAAGCCATTTAAATTTTGTGAGACATCGCAAATACACTTGTATTACAGTTCTTAAAGCTTACTAGTTTCTGAGACAGAGTCAACTGATCCTTAAGGGCAAGTCTGCTCTTTCATTAACAAAAGATGAAATTATTCCATGAATATAGTTCCCTGTTCTTAGAGCTGTGATAGGTCTTTCCCACTAATCCTCTCTGATTTCAACATACTGTGGCCTTTCAAACACCATGTGACAGCAGGTCAAGGAATGATAGGTACTAGATAAGATTCATGGATTCAAACACAAAGTATCTTGGTGGTCAGACCTGTGCTATTCAAGACAGAGCCCAGGTATGACCTGACAAAACATGATGTTGTGGCTACTGGCCATGAGCTTGGGTTCTATCCTTTAAAATAAATGTTTTGGCAAATCTGGTAACCATAAGGACACACTGGAAATACCACACTGTAAAGCATGATTTGACTAATCATGATGTTGACCAATTTGTGTTGTGCTAAATTACAGCCTAAGAGTTGTGACACTGCTTTGTGGGCTTTTTTTTTTACCATAATGTTCTAATAATGTTAGAATGAATATGCAAACCCTTTTCCACCCAAACAAAACACTATATTAAAGTTATGCCATGGGTGAATGAAATCCTGTTGAAGTCAGGAGGCATACCAACAGCCTCTGATTGAAAATGGAAGAGTATTAAGCTCCCTCTGGGAATTAGAAAACAAACAATTAACAGCTGCTACCCAAAAACATAGTTTAAATACAAAAGCCAGTCAAGAAGGACTGTTTAAATAGGACGCTTTCTCTGGGGACCAAATGCAAATGCACATGATTAGATATTATTTTGATGGAGCTGTGTAAGCAAAAGCAGTCAGCACAGAATTATAGTGCATCTGTTTTGATAGTCTTCTAGGAGAAAACTATTAACTGGTCTAGCTATGTGCTCCTTTGATATTTTACTCCAAATTAGTAAGAACACACCATTTACATCCAATCTCTCAGTCTGCGGAGCAAAATTTTAAGTCATCATCAGTCAGTAGGTCTGGAAGTATCAGCTGCCCGATATGAGAGTGTATTTCATACAGACATCAAAAACAAGCCATCAGAAAGTGAAGGACCCTACTTACTGGTTACAGAGATTTTAAAACATTTTCATCCTCCAATTTCTCTCTCTGCTTTGGCAAAGCTTGAAGACACAAGCATCAATCACATGACAACTCTTTGCATCACTTCACGCAGTCCACCCCGAACAGCAAGCTTACTTTCAAGTATCTCTAAAAATGTCACGATTAGTGTTCATTAAGCTCGCTCTAACAGCTGCTTCTTTCTTGTGCACAGAATTTTAAATCTTTGCAACATGCTAATTTCTACTTTATGAAAATTCAGTAAGATCTCTCTTTTTAGACAACAGTGATAGTTGTCTAAGTCATGATCCTCTCTACTATCCAAGTGCACAAACTACCCCAAAACTTTTATCAGTTTTTTTACCTATAAAAAGGAAAACAGTTTGGCTTGCTAACAGGGTAAGATTAAAAAAATTCAATCTCTGAATCCCATATACCACCAAAATGGAATGGGGTTTGCCAATTTGCCTCAGCATTTTTAGCTCAACTTGACAGAACTGGGCCAAAATCTAAAGAGGTAATTTCTATCCTGAAGGCTGTTTGCAGCTCCAGATAATCACACATTTTATTTAGACGGTTAGGTTACTCCCTTTACTTGCCAGTAATTCTGCATGAAATAAGACCAATACAAAGAAAAAGTTAGCAGTGCAAACAAACACAGTATTTAGTAATAAAACACTCCAGTTACCTCCCAAAAGCTATCACTGGAAACCTCTACTCCAACAGAGTCATCATATGATCCAGACATTTCTGTATAGGAAGAGCAATCAGTGTTCTGTTGTCAACACTAGATCTTCAAAATCTGCAGAAAGACCAAAAAAAATGAAAATGTTGATCATCAGAATCCAACACCAAAGCAAGGCTGAGAGATACTGATTTTCTTTAAAAATGAGCTGCTATTCCTATATGCAAGAGTGCCAAAAAAAGTACACAACTGCACAATTATAACAGTAAGGTTTCCTTGCTAAAATAAGCATCATTTACCATAAGTTCATAAAACAACAACACTTGAATAGACCCTACCACTTATACAGTCTAGAAAGCTGTTAAGCAATCTTATTATGCCATATCATCTCCTGATATACAAAACCGGTATCAAATATTAACCTTTAAAAGTGACAATGAAGGTAACACTGATCAATCTAGTGGTTATAAGCTGGGGTGGACAAAATACAGTCCATGGGCCAGATCTGGCCCCCAAGGCCATTCTATCCAGCCTGTGGGCCCCCTAAAAAATTTAGAAAATTAATATTTATTTGCCCTTGGTTCCTGTCAAAAATGCATAGCATGGTGCCGGCCACTCTCCCCCGTGCTCAGCTTTTCTCCGGGCTCCTTCCCAGTGTGTGGAAAGCGACCCCTCCCCAGCCCCGTGCCCAGCACTTCGCGCTGCAGGCACTCACAACCCATGTGGGGCTGCCTGTGCCTGCTCCAGACAGCCCCACTCAGGCTGCGAGTGGCTGCAGCGCAGGGCACTGGGCACAGGGCAGGCAAGGGGCCGCTTCCCCCTCCTCCCCCCTAGCACTACCTTGTAACCCAGCCCCACTGCCAACCTGGGCCCCCGCACCGGCTCTGGCCTTGCCCGTCAGGGCTGCACATGGTGACAGCAGCTGCGGCCCCCCGGCTTGCCACTGCCGCTTCTGTGCTGCCCAGCATGCAAGCTCCGGGTGGCCAGCAGCAGCCAACGCTGCCCAGCACGGTAAGCGGGGGGAGCCGCAGCTGCTGCCGCCGATGGGCAAGCGCGGAGCCAGCTTGGAGCCCAGGCTGGCAGCGGGACCGGGTTACAAGCTGGTGCTGAGCGCGGGGAAAAGCGACTCCTTGCTCACTCCATGCCCAGCACCCTGCACTGTAGCTGCTTGCAGCCTGCGTGGGGCTACCTGTGCCTGCTTCAGACAGCCCCGCATGGGCTGCCCGCGCCTGCAGTAGGGAGTGCCATCCATGGGGCAGGAGAGGGGCCACTTTTCCCCATGTTCAGCAACAGCTTCTTTCCTTCCGGTGAACAGGGGGTTGGGGCTGTGTGCTGCCCCCTGCCTGTACCGCGGAGCTCGGGGGCACTGGGAGTGAGCAGGTGCGGGAGCCAGCGGAAGCACAGGGTCCGTGCTGGCAGGGCCCAGAGCAGGACGGCAGGAATATGGGGGCCCGGCCAGCAGGGGCTCTATGGAGCCGGGCCAGCTTCCCCCTCTCCCTGCTGGCGCAGCCTAGCCCAGCTCCACAGACCCCTGCCAGCCTGTGCCCCGCTTTGGGCCCCACCGGTGCTGGCCCTGGGATATTGGTCCCAAGACATTGGGACACTGGTCCCAAGATGGTGACCAGGGGCACCTGTCAAGGGACGGGCACCTGTGAAGGGGCGGGGCTACCCATGCATCCCTTGACAGCCTGCCAAAACTGGATAAGCGGCCCTCTGCCTGAAATAATTGCCTGTCCCTGTTATAAGCTATTGAACCTATAAGTTTTCTTCTCTCTTCAGATATTTTATTGATTGCAAATGCCAGGCAACTATATTCAAAGAAAATGTATAGCAGTACTGCCACATGGTGGAAAGCAACACATAACAAACCCTCTCAACAATGTTTAAGGTCACTAAACATTTTGCAACAGAAAGATCTTGAGAAAAAACATACCACCCTCAACACTGAAAATTTAAAACTTGAAGAATCTAAACCAAGGAACAGAAATTTACAAATGTATACATTTACAAAGGTTTTTATGGGAAAAAAAACCCTCCATGTCAAATGGTAGAACAAAAAGTACAGTTGCATGGAAAGACATATTTGATCTGACACATTTAAAAGGTGCAGAGTTTTTACCTATTTTTCTGAAACAGATTATTTGGAAAAGTGGGGTAAAAGCACTTATGTAGTATAAAACAGTTTGATTTTTTTTCCTTTCAAAAGTTCCAATATCTTAACTGGAGCTGATTTTACCTAGGTGCTGCCTACACAGACATGAAAACAGCCTCTGTCTGCAAGATGTAAAAATGTAGGCAGGTGCAACAGTGTGATGAAATATAGAGTAATATAGAATATGTACACACCAACTATTCCCAAATGCCTCAAAACCAAAGTTTGATGGTACCAAGGCAGAGTGTAGTCCGTGATAAAAAACAACAACTGAAACTCAGGGACACAGCTCATGACAAAGGCATTTTGATAGGTTTTATGACATCACTACAGGTAATCTTCTGCTACTTAACAGAAATATGATGTTTGGTATTGTATAAAACAATTTCAAAAACAATTCATGCCTATTTGTAACTCCCACTCCCTCTGGAGTAAAGCTGAAAGAAGGAAATGCATAATACCTGTCCCTCAAGCATGACTCCCTCTGTCATTGAAGAAGACTGGAAGCAGCTTAAAGCGTAAGCAGGTGAGGGGGAGAGGTTTTCTGCACCTTGTTGTGGATGGGGGTTAGGTAGCATGTCTGGTTGAGCTGGAGTCTAGGGCAGGGGAGTTGCCTGGAAGCAGCTATCATTTAAAAACAGTCTGGGGAGCAGGGGGCTAAGCCTTAACTTTATGCCTGAGAGTACTGCTCTTTATTTGTTGACATTTATGTATAACAATTGTAGGGAAAGACATGCCAAGAAATAGAGGAACTTCAAGTCTCAGTGTATTTTAAATATTCTACCTCATATGTTGAGCAGCAGAAGCCTTCAAATATTTTAACATACTATATTTTATGGACATGTTGTGCACTCTCTTTTCTTTCTCTACCCTCCTCATAAAACCCACAGGCCTTTTTTTTCTGGGTTGGCTATGACCACTGAAGTTAAAAAAAACAGACATCTTTTGTAAAACTATGGGGACAACAGGGACTGTTTTACTATTACTGTACAACTAAATGTAACATTGTTAAATGTTATTTTTTCCAGATACAAGAAAGATTTCACAGAGCCACCCACATATTTTAAGTGTTGTTGAAGGGGGAAAAAAACTGCCACCTTTGTCTTCTAATGGCTCCTGATAACATCTCTTCCCTCCTAGTTTGGAGTTCTCTTCCATTCCGTCAAGCAGACTGTTTTCATTTACATGGCGTTAAACACAGGCCTTTTTTGTTTTATATCCGTTATTAACTTAGACAATGTCTGCCTCTTTCTTAGACCTGAGGATGGGCACTCTATGCCCAAAAGTTTGTCTAATCTCTCTCCCAGCTATGCTGGTGATACAATAAAAGATTAGTCCATGAATGTTTGATGACACTAAAGATATAGGTGGTATTAATAGCTTTAAAAAAGGACTAGTTTTCATTTAATTAGCATTTCCCTAAAAATGTGATTAGGAGTCACCTTAAATCAGTGGTTTTCAGCCTTTTTTTTTTTTTTTTTTTTTTTTACCAGCAGTGCTGTAGCAAGGGGCGGGGGGTAAGTGGGGCAACCTCCCCAGGTGCCAAAGTGAAGGGGCACCAACAGATGCTGCCCAGCCGGGGCAGGGCATGGGATGGAGCTGTAAGCGGTTCATTGGGGGGGAGGGAAATAGGGATGGGAGGAGAGTGGCTTCCGCTGCTGCGTGCACTTCCAGGCAAGCATGGGGGAGCATATGTGCCCCCCCGGATCCATGCATGGGGTGAGGGCAGGCTGCTGCTGCGGGCATTGCCCCAAGCATCAAACTTTGTTGCTATAGTATCGTGTACCAGGACCCATTTGTGAACATCAATGGCTAGTCCCGACCCAGCGCCCCTCACTCCTGACCCAGTGCTCCCTTGCTGCGTGCACTTCCAGGCAAGCATGGGGGAGCATATGTGCCCCCCCGGATCCATGCATGGGGTGAGGGCAGGCTGCTGCTGCGGGCATTGCCCCAAGCATCAAACTTTGTTGCTATAGTATCGTGTACCAGGACCCATTTGTGAACATCAATGGCTAGTCCCGACCCAGCGCCCCTCACTCCTGACCCAGTGCTCCCTTCCCCCAGCCCCACAGTGTGTGGGGCAGGGGGTGGTGTGTGGGGGCATGAGGGGCCCCAAGCAGCCCCTTTCAGGCTGGAACTCTGCCAGCCTGCAAGGGAAAAGCCATCATTTCCCATGTTTTTCTCCTTTAAAGGAAAATCCATTTTTAAAGTTTGTCTGCAACCCTTTCATATATTCTTGTGACCCACTTTTGGACTGAAACCCACAGGTTGAGAAAAGCTTGCCTAAACGACAACAACATCCTTGGATAAAAC
>NW_005842509.1:1010116-1013613 GCF_000455745.1 Alligator sinensis | reverse complement strand
CCATAGATACTCACTTTAAAATTTGTCAGTGGCAAGTACAAGTGCAACTATTCAGCTACCATCCCTCCCATATATACCTAGGTCCAGGCACAAGGAACTGGGGGCACAATTTATTTTCCAAGAAGATGTTGACTTGTAATTGCTGAGCTACCCATGATAAAAGTTAGCACACAGACCAAGAAGGCTTCTTCTGCTGTGGCAATTTAGATATCCACGCAATCTGACCCACATGGAAGAAAGATGCAAGATCTACAATGAAGGTAAAGATTTTCCTACAGTTTGTAAAATGTAAATTAAAAAATCTAAGAGAACACATTAAACTATGATGCAAGCTAGTACCAAATCAATGCTACCTCAACCTTAAAGCCACTATTTATCATCCTTCTTAATTTCCATATAAGCATAGATAGAAATGCTTTGTGACATCATCCAAGCACATCAAGGAAAATCTCATCTTATTATTTGTTAGCCCTTTTTTCAGATAATTGTTATTATTTCTGTGCTGCTTACAAACAGCTAAGTACTTAGGACTACTTGGCATGCCAACCCACTGAAAAATATTTACTTTCAACCAAAAACAGCTCTCTCAAAAAGAGGTTTTTAAAATGTTTCCAAAACAAATGTAAATGCTTGATTAGCTAGCTGTATTTTTTAAGATCATTTTACCCCCTAAAATAAAAGTCACCATTTTCAGTCAACTTCAATTTGTCAAATTTTCAGATTATTAGGTAGAATCAGAGGACAAAAATAAAGGAGCGGCAAAACAATACCAAGTGGAAAAATACCGGTGACTGCATCACTGTGAAGTCATCTTAGTAATTAAAGCAAATGTGCCATCCTAATGTAACAGGATAGGGTAGAATGGTCCAGTGTTGTTCTAAAATGTGTTCAGACAAGGTGATAAAACTGCTTCTGAACCATAATTATATAACCATTTTTTATAATTGAAGTGTTTACTCTCATTTCCAAGACACTGTCAAAACAATCCTAGAGTCTAATGTCCTGATAAACAAACCCGTTTATCATAAGCATCAGAGCTTTCTAGATCTGATCATGCAAAGAGAGGGCTTTTTAAAAAAAAATACTATTTTACTGTATTTCCCTCTACTGTCAAAATTAAAAAACAACCAAACAAAAACCCTGTACTAATGGTGGAGAGACAATTTACCTTCAATAAGAAAGATCAAACATTATGATGTTACTATAGGAAAGTGTAAACTGACAAAACATGTGGAAAACTGGAAAAGGCTGCAATGAAAATATTTTCTGAGTAGATGGAAAACTACAGGGTACAGAGAACTATCCTTTTTCCAAAAAAGCATGAAAATAATGATAATCATTCAGGAAATTCTGATGACTTAAGATTTTTCCATGCCAGATACTATGCTGTGAGAAAGTATAAAAAAGTGTATTCAGGGAAACATTATGAAGTCATAGCAACAACTAACACAGGAAAAATACCAGTTGTACAGAACTATTTAAAAATAAACTGGAGACTAAAATACCAGTATTAAGCTAGTAAGTCACACTGGCCTCATGAAATACAATTATTAGAACAGTCAGTCCCTTAGCACATTTGTCTTCAAGGTTTGGTTTTCCCACCTAGGCCCCTAAATGATTTTGAAGAGTTTGCACAGGAGAGGTCTGAGATTTGCCTTTCATGCTGTTAAAGTACAAAATTAAGAGAAATGTTGATGGAATATAAATTAGTCATGAATCATCCATCTAGATCATCAGTTCTCAACCTTTTTAGAATCAAGGCACCCCTTGATGGACTTGAGGCAATTCTCAAATAAATGCTAGTTCTTAGTTTTCATTTGTTTTTTGACTACCAAAAATAGAGTGAATCTTCTGTTGCAAAGAACACAGCAGCTTAGAAAGGAATCTATAGTGTTAAAACCAAAGTGAAAACTTTGGGTTTATCTTGAGTCATGTTTGCATACCTAACACTGTGCAACAGCCCATAATACCCTTTGAAAGGAACTCAAAGCCCCCCAAGGTGCCACTGATCTAGATTAATAAAAGGAAAACAATAGCTTTTACATACATTTTCATTCATTTTATCAACTGTACTCAAATGCCACATCCAAGGAATCAGCCAGCTAGAAAAAGAAGTTGTGATTTTCTGTTTTCAAAGTCTGAAATAAAACTTCACTACTAATTGAATGGTTGTGACTTGAGCCCAGCCTTATGACACCAGTTTTTCTAGCACATCTCCAACAAGCAGAAACAAAAATTCTAAATCCTCAGGTTACCAACCATTCCCAAGCTTCATGAGATGTGAGAAAATAAGAAAATTATGACTCAAAAAATTCTTAATTTAAAAAAGGTAGAGATGAGACTCAGCCTCTGCATAGCTACACAGGCAGAACCAGAATAGCAAGAATATTTTCTTAGCCAGATACACTAAAGAGCAGGGGTGGGCAAAATACAGCCCGCAAGGCCATTCTATCCGGCCCATGGGGCCCCTAAAAATTTTTGAAAATTAATATTTCTCTGTCTTTGGTTCCTGTCAAAAATGACAGGAACCAGGGGCAGTAGGACCCAGGGGAAGCCCGGCGGGCTCCCCACAGCTGAAAGCCCCAGCAGGGAAGGAACTGGTGCAGAGCCCGGAGGAAAGCGGCCCCACCCCTGCCCTGTGGCTGGCTCTCCCTGCTGCAGCCCCTCGCAGCCCACGCAGGGCTGTCTTGAGCAGGCACAGGCAGCCCCATGTGGGCTGCGAGCGGCTGTCCCCCGGGGCGCTGGTCATGGGGTGGGCGAGGGGCCACTTTCCCCCCCCCGCACTCTGCACAACCTTGTAACCCGCCCACACTGTCAGCCTGGGCCCCGCGCCGGCTCCTGGCTTGCCCGTCGGGGCTGCGCACAGCCCCCAGTTGCCGCACTGGGCAGTATTGGCTGCTGCTGTCCACCCGAAGCTTGCATGCTGGACAGCCCAGGGGCAGCGGTGGGGGGCTGCTGCTGCCATGTGCAGCACCGACGGGCGAGCCCAGAGCTGGTGAGGAGCCTAGACTGGCACCGGAGGCGGGTTACAAGGTAGTGCTGAACATGGGGGGGGAAAGCGGCCCCTCACCCGCCCTGTGGCCGGCGCCCTGTGTTGCAGCCACTTGCAGCCTGCATGGCGCCTGTGCCTGCTCAAAACAAAATGAAGCCAGGGGGTACATGGCAGAATTCCCTGCTTGTGCCCCTCGTCCCCCCAGCCCTGTGCCCCCCACTCAAAGCCCCTGTCCCCTAGCCCTGCTCATGACACCTGCCCCCCAGCCCAGGCTCTGTAGCTGTCAGCAGCTACCTAGAACCTGGGCCAGCTGCAAACATCTGCTGCCTTTCTGCTCCAGCCCCCACCTGTGCCTGCTCGGGACAGCCCCGTGCGGGCTGCAAGCAGCTGCAGCAGGGAGCACTAGCCACGGGGCGGGGGAAGGGCCACTTCTCCCTGCACTAAGCACCAGCTTGTTCCCTGCTGCAGAGCAGGGGGTCAGGACTGTGAGCTGCCCCCCACCTGT
>NW_005842509.1:1005254-1010089 GCF_000455745.1 Alligator sinensis | reverse complement strand
CCACACCAGTGCCCCGGGGCCAGCACCAGCAGGGCCCAGAGCAGAGCAGCAGGAGTACAGGGTCCCGGCCAGCAGGGGCTCTACGGAGCCGAGCCAGCTCCCCCTTCTCCCTGCTGTTGCAGCCCAACCCGACTCCGCAGACCCCTGCCAGCCTGCACCCCGCTCTGGGCCCCACCGGCGCTGGACCCGAGACATTGGTCC
Organism: Alligator sinensis; assembly: GCF_000455745.1. Classification (NCBI taxonomy): domain Eukaryota; kingdom Metazoa; phylum Chordata; order Crocodylia; family Alligatoridae; genus Alligator; species Alligator sinensis. Next base: position 1,009,888 of record NW_005842509.1, on the reverse strand, counting down.
CAAGATGGTGACCAGGGAGCAGGGCACCTGTCAAGAGGTGGGGCTACCCATCCGGCCCTCGACAGCTTGCCAAAACTGGGTAAGTGGCCCTCTGCCCAAAATAATTGCCCACCCCTGCTGAAGACCTTGCCAGGTAAAAGAGCTCCTGTAAAAAAAAAAAAAAAAAAAAAGGCATCTCCTATGGACTGGAAACTTGTTAATGAATTTATATAGGCAGTTTATAATCTGCTGTTTCCTACGGCAAAAATAATTTAAGAAACAAAACATATTATTATCTATCATATTAGCAAAGCAAATATTCTGAAGCAAGAGGTTCAGGATCTGTTTATGTAGTGACTCAAAGTTTTAACAATGAAAATAAATTTAGTCTCCATCTACCAGATTAACAGATCCATAATTTAGTGTCTTTTGGTTTTTAAAAAATAACAAAGGGCTTTCAGGGAAATTTCAAGATGTAGTTTTTAATAGGGGTGCACCAATAAAGATTTTGAGGGGCTATACCAATGGCTGATTATTAACCAAATATATTGGCTGATACCTACCTGATTGCCAATATGCAGCCTGGAGGCTTGGAGAGCAGGGTCCAGCCAGTAAGTGTATATGGGGGAAGGAGCAAGGGGGGGAGGGGGCAGGGGAGGTCAAGGTCCCCACAGTGAGGGAGGCCGCAGGCAGGTCATTTGGGGGGCAGCTCCTGCCACCGTGCACACCCCTAGGGGGGCATGTGCCCCCTGAATTTGTGTGCGAGGCAAGGATGGGCTGCCTGCTGCGGGCTCAGGGACAGGGGTTGCGCTGGCCTCGTCCTGGTAGAGGGGCTAAGCTGAGGCTGTGCTCGAGGTGGGTGGGGGTACGGCAGGTGGCAGTGGCACTGGGGGGGGGCTATGGTGAATTTTGGGGGCTATAGCCCACTCCATAGCCCCTCTCCTCGTGCTACCACCCCCCACCGCAAGTGCAGCCCCAGCCCAGCCCCCCCGCCAGGCAGAAGCTGGTGCAGCCCCTGGCCTCGAGCCTGCAACAGGCAGCCACCCTCACCCCATGCACAAATCTGGGGGTACATGCCTCCCATGCAGATGCATGCATTGGCAGGAAGCCACCTCCCCCTCCCTGCCCCCCTTGGATGAGCCACCTGCACCCTGCCTGGGTAGCACCTGCCCCTGCCCCACTCCCTCCCTCACTGTGGGGGCCTCAATTTGTTGTCCCCCCCACCCCACCCCACCCCGGACTTACTGGCTGGATGCTCTTCTGCAAGCAAAAGGCATTTAATCGGTGACATTATCAGCTTCACCAGCCAAAAAAAGGCCGATGGTCAACAATGTCAATTTTCCTTTTAACGGTGCCGATCCGGTATGGGCCAATATATAGGTGCATCTCTAGTTTTTTATGTTTTTAATAATATTGCAAGACTACAGCATGAGGCACCGGCACATGAAAAAAAAACATTGTAGTAGTGCACCTTTGGGTGCCTGCCACTTTAAGGGCAGTCAGGCAGCCAGCAGGTGCCTGATGGCAGCAACCATTTTGAGAACCAGGTATATAAAGGCTGAAGTTTGCTGCTGCCAGCCCAAGCAGAAACAATCGCCTGGCTGAGCTGCAGCAGAAACACTAGGAGGCAAGGGCAAGAGCTTATGAGGATGGCTAGAAGGCTCTTGGTCCTGGGCATAACCTAAAACTGCACCCTGCCGGGGATGGGGTGCCTAATGGGGCTGTTCATGGCAGAACAGTCCCCCAGAAATGCGAGGCCCAATGCCTTAATAACCCCAGCTCCCACAACCGGGTGGGTAACCCCATAGTAGGGCCTGAGAAAGTGGACCCATGTAAGAGTGTGGGCTAGTTGCTCAGAAGCCTGACTTGAGGCACCCTTGACTGGTCAGTGCTGGGGCCAGGACCAAAAGGGTCAAAAGGGCCAGGGGCGCCCAGAGCTGGGGACTTGGGGTTCTTACTGGCCTTTTGGTGAGGCCAGGGCCCATGTGGTCAAAGGTCCTGGGGGGAGAACACGAGTGCAGGGAGCTTGGCAGCCCAGAATGAGGGTGGAGTAGGCCACCTGATAAGGAGCGATCTAGTTGGGGTCCAGACTAGAGTGTTATAGGGCCCAGTGTGGGGCTGGAGATGTTAAGAACTTAGATGCCATCTGCGAGGCATGGGCGGCAGTGTAGGAGAGGTTTTGGAGCGCAGATAACACCATCTGGCATCAGGGCATGAAATGGGTAGCCTCCTGCCTGGATAATATCTTAATCATTTTCCATCAAGGTGTGGCAGACAAGTGAGGCAGATGGTTAGCCTAGAAACAGGTGGGCAGGCCAACTCCTAATCAGCCGGGAAGCCCCCCTGTTACAGGGGTATCTATTGATAGTCAAAGGGTTGTAAAGCTTCGGGAAGGTACAAATGTATGACCAGGTAGCCTCTCGGTCAATATAATCATGTGGTGAGCAAAAAAACACAACAAAACCCAACCCCCCCTCCCCCCACCCCCCCCAAAACAAACCTTGAGAGGAGGCTGGTGCTACTGTTCTGAGCAAGTCAGCTTTGCTATTGTTTCCTGAAGAGCAATTTATAAGTTATGTGGCTATAAGCACATGGTGGGTAAAATGTGGCCCGCAGGCTGGAAGCGGCCCGCCAGGCCATTCCATCTGGCCTGTGACACCCCTAAAAAAAAAAAAAAAAACCCCTTAGAAAATTAATATGCCTGTCACGTGGCCCTCAATGGCTTGCCAAAACTCAGTAAGTGGCCCTCTGCCTAAAATAACTGCCCGCCCCTGCTGTAGTATCTCAGGCATCTTTAAGTTCATATGATGCAATGAATAGAGCAGTGGACCTGCAAAAAGTCTTCATGCAGTGCAAGCAGACCTAAACAATTCTATTAATATAAAGCGCAGTAATTCAGTATTTCTCTTGAGCACAACAATAATTTGACCAAAGAAACATATAAATAATTACCCACCCCTGAGCAGAGACAACAAAGATCAAGGGACTTGAACCTTTGTTCCCCTTCCTCCTGCACTGCCCCCTCTCCCTCCAAGTCCCCAGCACACAGTTGAGTTGGGCAGGAGCCAAGGCTGGTGCACAGGAATATAGCGTGGCACTGGGCCAGGGACTTGGGGCAGGGGGCAGAGAGAAGGGGACCTTAATCTTTGTTCTCCCTAACCTTCGTTCTCTGCTCAAAGGTGGACTATTATTTGGGCTAGAGGACCACCTAGGGAGTTCTGGTGAGCAGCTGTGGGGGGAGAAAGGGTGCTGACCCAGCCTGTGACAATTCACTTAAACTCCCTAAATGGCCCTCTGATCCGAATAATTGCCCATCCCCTGACTTAGCCAATAGGTTATGATGCCTCTTTTCTTAGATGAACGGAGGTTTTCATCAGACTACAATACTCTGGTGCTGCTTTCCACTATGACGTCTTCTCATCCCCATTCCACTGGGGAAGGGCACCGAATTGCTACTGTTTTAATCATACAGTTGTTTACCCACAGAAAGATAACAGAGTCCTTGGCATACTTGTTAGAAAGCTGCACAGGGCAATGCAGAGTTTGTTTCCTCTCCTATACTGCTTAAGATTTTTGTGTAGTAAATTCAATTCATCTGAATCCCCCCATGCCTTAAGTCCAGCCTTAGATTAGATGAAAGCACTACCATGTCCAATTTAGCTGCAGGAAGTCCCTTCTTAAAACAAAGAATGCTAAATCATCATTTAGAGAGTTAAATTGGCCCCTCCTGGTAAAACCAACTAAGGCGTGAGAAACCAAGGACACAAAAAACAACTAAGGAGATCTCCCATGCACTTCGCGCAGCTGCAGTGTGTCTACATAACACAAATAGACCCAATAACATTCAAAGATTAATGGTAATATCCCAAGAATATACTGATCATCCTGAAAAGATGCTCGCTTGCTCAAGACAGGGAGAAGTAAAAATCCTGTGAGGTGGTGATGATTTTCCTCTCCTATTGAGTCATCTTCCAAAACCTGGTCTGTCTTTCCAATATTTTGCTAGTCTTACTTGGTGTACCTTATTTCTGGTATTTTCTATTATAACTGTTTGATTTTTTTTCAACCTTAGCATTCTCTTATTGTAGCGTTGTATATACTGCAATTAAACATTAATAATTCATTCAAAATATTAGTATTACAGAAGAAGACTAGAAAAGGATGCTGCATTTGATTTACAGTCAGACAGTTATCAGAACATCTGCAAAGACTGAGAATGATTCTTTCATTCACAATGTACATAAATTGATAGTTTCAATACTGTTAATTAGGCCTGTGCAAAGTGACTAGTATTCACTTCGGATTTGGATCCGGCCCATTCAGGGAGACAGTGATGTGATTCAGCGATTTGAATCACTGTCCCAAATCGATTTGGCCAAATCACACAGGCCCCATCCCCCACCCGCTTGGGTGTGCCTGCCTCAGCTACCGGCTCTTCTTTTTTTTTTTCCCCAAAGCCACCACTCACTGGCTCCTGCCTGGCAGGGAGGAAATCCCTGCTGCCGCCCACCATGTGGGGGGCTCAGCCAAGCCCCCCGACCCCTGTCCACTCTCCCAGCCCCCACCATGGCTGCTGCGCTTGCCCCAGCTCCCAGCCCTTATTAAAAAAAAAAAATCCAACCAAAAAACCCTGGACTCATCAGCTCCTGGCCAGT
>NW_005842509.1:1002937-1005236 GCF_000455745.1 Alligator sinensis | reverse complement strand
CTTAAAGAGCCAGAGCTGGGCCGGGAGGGGCAGCCAAGTGGGGGCTGGGGGAGCAAGGGGGGGTTAGGAGGCTCATGCAGAACCCCTCATGCAGCATGGGGCAGTGGGGGGCAGCAGGGATTGCCCCCCCATCTAGCAGCACCCAGTGAGTGGGGGCTTTTTTTTAAAGCACCGGAAGCTGGGGCAGACAGGGCAGTCATGGGAGGGCTGGTGGAGCAGGCAAGGGATGGGGCCTGGCAGGGGTCTCCCCATGGTCCCCTCCCTCCTCCTCCAGCCCCCCCATCCCCTACTTACTAGCATAGAGTCCGGGTTCAGCTCCCTGCAGCATCGAGCAGGGACTGCCCAAATGTCTGAAGCTCTCTGAATCTTTTCCAAATCAATTCGGAGAACTTCAAATAGATTCAAACCTTTTAATTGGGCCCGATTTAATTCAGATTCGGCCGTCAAATCTCCTCCAAATCAAATCAGGACCCGAAGCGTCGCGCAGTCCTACCATTAATTATATTTTACTTGCTATTTACCATGCATATAAAGCCCTTATATATTGGAACTGCACAGCTGTTCAGACTAAATGATCCAGCCATATTTACATTGCATGACTGATGTTTTAAGCTGTCAAAGGTCTAATCCACAATGGTAATGTAATACTAATTTGCATGTGTTATCCAGTACACACCATGCAAATAGATGCTTTAACTCTTATGCCTTATTAAATACTAATAAAAATCATTATAAAGGATAGGACATGATGAAAATTGTTGTGCATTAATTCTGGTTCTCTGCCCTTTTGAAAACTCAGCAAATGCAGCCCAGCAGTATTATTTTTATTTTACTGAATTACTTCAGGTTTGTGATCTCAATCTCAATACATACCAGACTCTTTGCTTTAACATTTTGGGATGCACTAATATATTCCAGTGCAAAACACCCTGAAAATCAGGCATTCTATCTGAACTTTGAGTATCTGAATATAAAGACTGCTAAAAGAAAACGTAACATAATTAAACCTGAATAGTAACCACTTCCTTCCGTCCTCACATGGCATTCTCTCTAGCAGTCAGGTACCCTCACTGCAGATTTGAGTTTTGGCATTGAGGTCTCATCCTGATAGCAGTCAATGGCTTTCCTTATTTTGCGATCAGCTGAATTATTATATACTTATGAACTCCCACAAACCTTTGTACATCCCCCTGCTTGAATTTGCCTCTTCATTTTTCAACGTACAGATAGGATCCAACTCTGATGGCAGCGGGAGTAGTTCCTACCTATTTTCCTGTATGATTTTTCCAAAAAACTCTATTGCAGATGTGGCATTTTAAACACTTAATAATTTTTTTTTTAACCAATAGAGTGATAGATCAAATAGAAAGCCTTCATTTCTCCTTAATTTTGGATTTTAAACTTCATTGCAGAACAACAAGGAAGTCTCTTTATCTCCCTGCCTGCCATCTGACACCTCCAGGGAAGGAATTCTACCTGCTCAACACAGCTCACAAAGACATTCTCATGGGCCCAGAGGGACAGCCTTCTACCTTGAGCTCCCTCTGTGCAAAAATGAAGTTTATTTCCTGCCTACAGGGACTTTTTACCATCTTGTACCATCTACACTTTTCCCAGAGCCTGACGAAGGGACTTTGATCCCGAAAGCTTGCAGAAAAGGACAATTTTCTTGCCATTTTCCAGTTAGTCTAACAAAAGCTATCATTTTGGAACCAAGAGTTCTAGTTTTTTGCATGTTCATTTCTCCTTGACACTGTGGAGCCTCTGCTCAAGGAACAGATGAGACTCTGCCTACCTTCAGTGCTGGCCAAAATAAATGAATAAACAACAAAAACCAAACTAAAGAAAAACACAACAACTACCCAAGCGCACACTCTCTCCATGCACAAATGCTTTTTCCTGTAAAGGTGCTTTTAAACAGTATTTTTAAATGAATACACGTTTAGTGGAACTTGAGCTCCTGAGTGATCCAGATGACTTTGAAAACCTTGCTCTTAAACTCTTATTTACACTAATGCTCCTAGTCAGCAAATATGTGGCTGCCACAGGGCTCTTATAAAATCAACTGCCCGTCAAAAATGACGGTGGGGTGGGGGGCGCATCCGCCCCCCTACCTTCAGAGCCAGGCCTGTTCCCCCTTTCCTCCCCTCCCCCCTTCCCCCCCCTCTGCCACAGGGCCAGGCCCCCCCCCCCCGCCGCTGTTGCAGGGCCAGGCTGGGCCTGGCACCCTGCCCCCCGCCTGCTGCCCTTTTGGGGCCAGGCCCGACCCCACCACCACTGTTTTGGGGCCAGGTCAGGC